>NW_008608776.1:74669-100948 GCF_000691845.1 Merops nubicus | reverse complement strand
CCTCCCCCGACATCGGATCGGGACAAAGTGTCACATATTTTTAAGTCTTATTAGAGGTTTCTGATGGTATGAAACAACATTAGATTAGTATATAAAGGACCAAGTTGACAGGGAGAGAGTATAAATGAGGTTCTCAAGGACTAACCCAATATTTTCTTGTATAAAAGATTTGTTTATGTAGCAGATTTTCTTGCGTCTGAAAACAAACAAACAAACAAAAAAAAAGACAAAAAGGTAAATCTCTGAACGTTGCTGAATTCTTCCCTGGAATGTTATTTGCTGTGAGGATAGGGATTGTTTTGACCTATTGCACTGGTAATCTTAGAGCATACACAGATATTAGCGTGCACAGATATTGCAGGAACAACTTTGGGTTCTGCTTTGGCACAATTCATACATGCTAGCTTTCAGTATCTTCCTTTGGTGGGACTGGTGAAAGGCTCATAACAACCTGCCACGAGCACAGTCAACCTGGACTTTCCATAAACCTGATGCTGGCAGACTTGCTAGTGCTGGTATCACAGGTCTGCTTTTGCTGATGCAGGATGACTCCATCGGTCCCGTTTTCTGTTAAGTGTCTGGAAATCATTTTTGTCGCTCCTGGAAGCCCTTAATTAATATGGTACAAAAAAAAAGTTTGTATGTACTCCATTATGAATGTTGCCTTTTATACTCTAGAGGGACCAAAAGAGATTTAAGAGTATAAATGCTTTTCAGCGGGGGGGCGGGGGGGAGAGGGAGGGGGATTACATAGTTGAATTTTTGCAACATGCCTTTTAGGTATTGTCATACAAAAGAATTAAAAGCACTTGGTATTTCATTTAAAGAAAAGAGACAATGAAGGAAAACAAGCCTACCTACCAGTGCATTTTTCAGTAGCAAATTTCCAAATCCTTTGTTGCCATGCAGTCACAAGGGTCTATCCTGCTGCCATAAGCGTGTGGGGAATTCATAGAGCTAATTCTCATAATGATAAGAGGGATTTTGCATGTAAATCTTTCTCAAGGAGACTTTGTATGTATTTGAATGAGACGCTGCGTTTTATCTTACAAGCAATCTACAGACTTGAATTTTCCTTAGTATTCTCTGACAGACCATGACAAAACGCTTAATAGTGATACAATGGCTTGTTCACAGCTGTTATAGTCTATTGTGCTATATAGCTTAATTGGGAAATGTTTTAATCCGTTGCTGCTCCACTCTGAGTAACATGGATTATTGACGTGCTACACCATGGCAGCATTTGCTACAAGCTAACAGTCGGGCATCTCCAAATGTTCGACAAGCTGCAACTCGATATCGCACATATGCTGTAGATGATGTACTACAGAAGTTACTAATAGATAGGAGACAAAAATTGTCACAGGAGTTTTCCGGTGCATGCTCTTGCACCAATAATGTCAAAGCACCAGCCTGTAAAGCATTGTGTTCCATCATGGGAGACTGCTGAAGAGAGACACTCCCCTGAGTTTGCAGTCCTTTGCTGAAGCAAAGATCAGTCTTATTTGGATGTTGAAAATCCTCAGATGTGTTCTGCTCTGGAAATACGCGTTTTCCCCTTGGCGTTGATTTCATCAATATCAATATAAAGTCAAATATCTGTAGCTTTGGAATTGGAAGTCATCTTCAGTGAATTATTTTTATCTTTACACATGAAGGTATTTACAGATTCGTTTAGCTCAATATGAACTGGGGGTCATGCTTCAGATCTGCCGTTCGTTCAGGGGAACAGCAGATTCTGCCAACTATATAATTGACTCTAGATACAGAACAAGATTGAAGTAGTGGAAACCACTGATACTTCCAGCTTATCATTACTAGCTTTCAACTTTGCATATTTAAATATAAATTTAAATGGCATCTCCTCCTATAGAAGGAAAGAAATTAGTAATGCTATGATAAAGAGCAGTGTTGAATGGCTCGCAGCCTTGTGTAACAAGAGTAAACGAGATCCTGTTATTTCAGGAAATTTTCAGAATACAGAAGACAGGAGAGGAGAAACCCACACAGAGCCCTGGGACACAGTTTTTCCCTGACCAATGGTGCGCCAAATTGCTGATAAGTTGCAGGAGAAATATTAAAGAGAGACTTGGACCTCTTATCGTGTGTTGGGTGTCTTAGAGTGCATTAGTGTTAGGAGGGGGTTCCAAAAGTCTCTGGAACAGATGCATGCAGTCAGGGTCTCAGAGTTTTCTTGTAACTGGAATTCAGGCAATGGATTAGGAGTAAATAATTTAATATATAGAAGCACAAATTGTGTGACCATCTAGTTGGTGGCATCGTTAACTTCCAGCATCAAATGTGTTTGTTAAATGATTAAATGGCAAGGCAAAAAGGCAAGTGTATTTTGATGGTATATATTTCCAGATTTGAATAATTCAATAATCTTGACATGTAAAATAAAAATACAGTTTGTATGCCTCTCACAGGTTTGGAAACTCTGAAGTGCAGCAGCTTTCCAAAGAAGCATGTTAGAAATTGAGAAGCTTATTCAGGGCTTAGGCTGCCAACTGAATCTGCAGTAGGCAGGAATTTCACAGGGACAGCTTGTTTTGCAAAGTATCCTGCTGCTGCTTTTTTTCTGGGATGGAAATAACTAAGACTACATTTCCCTCCCCCTCCCTCACCATATTTTTGAGCATCAGATGGAAACAGAAAATGCGGAGGAGTACATAGTTATGCATTCTCTTAGGGTAATAGGACTTACATACATAGTAAGAAAGAATATGCACATGGTACATGTAAACAGATGCTATTATATGTGAGCCTACAGCATCAGTGATTTTTCCTAGCACCCAGAAATGAATTGTCACAACCACTCAAAAGTGGCTTCTGTTCAAAGGCAACTGTGTATAGTGATATATATGTACTTCATGCTGCATAGTACGTACAGAAAAAGAGAATCATTTAGATTAGACAGAGACCTTTAAGATCATTGAGTCCAACCACAGATATATTGAATAAAGTACATAAATAGAGACACTGTCCAGCTCTGTGGAGTTCAGTTTGGGCATTTCCTATCTCTGAAACCCTTTGCCTGTCATACTGGGCCAACTATCAGCAGGTGTCTTTGCCAAGAGTTCCCTTTCTCCCTATCAGAGCTGTGCCCTTCTCCTGAAAACACAACCTTTTGCTGTTCAGTGAGCACACATGAGCCCAGAGAATAGTAATAGATTCATCAGCCTGTCCTCCCATGAAGGATCACAGCAAACCTGATTCAGCACAAATATTTGCTAAGTTAATTAGAATTCTTCTTTAATCTCAGAGTAATTCGAAGTAATGTTTGGGTTGATTCTTGTAATATTTAAATGGGTGTACAGGTTCTGTCTTCTTTCTTATAGTTTCTAGTTTTGTTATTGTGAAGCCAGATGGTAAAAATTTGATGTTTCATTTGATTATTCACTTATTTTGTGTGATGATCTTACAGACCTATGTATGAACTGCACTTTATCTCTGGAGCGACTAAGTAGCTTTGTCTACCTGAACCCATGTAGGGTGAATTCGTAGAGCATTTTTTTAATACTGATTGGAAATTGTTCATAAATCTTTCACAGTTTCTGTTTGATTTTGGTAGCAACTTCACCAAGCTGATTAATAACAGTCTGTAATTTCTCTTGTGCTTCCTAACCTCTTTAGGAAGATACAGTGTTGGCAAAATCACATCAACTTATGTCACCCCCTCTGTAGCAGGCTAGAAAATTGAGATCTCTCTCAAAATGATTTTCAGATAATCTTCTAAAGATTACCTCCCTAAAGTTTTCTTAGAGTTTACTCTTTCAAATATTTTTATGTCTGCTTGGAGACCTGGAAATTGAGGTGGTGTATATTTTAGCCTGTAACATAAGCAAGCTTTAAAAAAAAAAATCTGCCTCTACTCTGCTGATGGCTCATATGCTTACTTGAGGAACTGGTTCTGTAGTAGTCTAACAAATGGAGGATTTAGGGGAATATTTTTCCTAGTCTTTAAGTTTGATAGTGTTACCAGCACAAGTCAGCTCCATGTCTTCTACAGCTCAGTGGTTTTCCATCTCCAGTGCCTGTTCCACCACCTCACCTAACTTCTCTGTGGTGTTAAAAAGTGTGTTTGGGTCCAGAGTTATGCCTTGCTTGTAGCTACATTAGTTCACAGCCTGCTCAAAGTGCTAGTAATGTTGAATGGCAGACTTACATTTTTCATACATGCAGCTTAACACTGAACACATTTTTTCCCTAATTCATGTCCTAAATTGCTCCAAAGTAAAAGTCAAAGGTTCTGTGTTTCTGAACAGACCAGAGCAAAAAAAATTATCTTTGTGTGTTATCAAAGTTTTGGTTCAATTCTTGTCAATCAGCTCTTATTTTAGATAAAGTATTTTATGCCTTCTTAAGCAGGTATACTGCCTTACCAGCCCCCCATTCTCTCTCTTTTGAGGTGAATTTATTATTCATTTGAATAGTAAGTTACTGACACTGCAGGATGGGAGACCCTCCATCAGGCAGACAGCCTTTCTAGAGTTATGAGAGTACTCTAAGTTGTTTTAACATGGATGCAAAATTGTGTGACTTCTTCAATGTAATTGTAAACTAATTTTTCCTTCAGTAGTTATTTCAAAACGAGTTTGTTAAATAGGTAAGTACTTATACCTTTCCCTAGGTGGGATTATTCTTTAAAATATCCTGTCTGCTTAGTATCATTTTGCCAATATTTCATTTCTTTTGAGAAGATGATGCACCAGCCTTCTTGTAATGAGACTGGACAAAAGTTGACTCATAATGAACTGCAGCAGTTTTCTCCTAAACAATAGCCTTTAATTGATTGGCAGATTTCTCCATTGCCACCTTTGGCCACTTTGGGCCTTAATGAGGACAAAAGATACAGCCTTTGAGCAAGAATTTGTGGTGTTTAATTTCTAGAATACTGCAAAGGTCAAAAGGCTCTGTTAAGACATAAACTGAGTCAGTATTAATATAATAACCATCAGTAAGATTGCAAAGGAAGACTTGGAATTTGTGACTTAGTACAGGATCTATTGGCTTATTTCTTAAACAGAAACAATAAGATAATATGCTGCATAGTCCACTGTCTGAGAGATATAGACACACACACATTTTGTATATATTAAAAATATTTTTCTTGGAAAATTATAGGTGCTATATATCCCCTTATCAGTATATTCAGACCAATTAATGTTTGTTTTCTAACTTAAGAAAATATATCCAAAAATTTTAGACATTTGTAATCATAACCAAGAGAGAAAGATTGAAGGCTATACTGGAAACACTATAATTTCCACTTCTTATTTTAGAAGTAGAAACACTTGGTGTGGGCAATTTTCAAAGTGCTGAGAGGAATGTCCTATCTTATCATTTAACAGAATTTGTTGATGATCTGTGTCTCCCACTTCTCTTTTGAAAAGCCACTTCCTCCTGCTGTACAAGTAGAAATATGCATACTGGCCTGTATCTGTGGAAAAGTGGTTGATTCTAATCTGCATTTATTGATTATTTCACATGTATAAAAATAACCAAAATGCATCTCTGACTTGTTCTACGGTGTTCTCAGCTTGCGACAGGATTCAACATTGCATTTGGAGAAGTGCAGAGCTGGGAATCTGTTTCCATTGCAGCTTTTGGCAGATAGCTCACTGGTGGCAGCATGAATGTGGTCACTTTGGTATTCTCTCTTTCTGGCAACCTGTGCATGACATTGCACAACACTATCTGAGGAACTTGGGTTTTAAAAAACTATTATGTTTGCAAGTTTCTTGGCAGAGTATTGTTGGACACTAGACAGTTACAGTTTTGGAATAAAGATCAAAATCCTTTCAATTATATTACCATATTACCTAAAATAATTTCCTATAAGTTAGAAATTGAGTGAAATTCATTTTGATCCACAAAAATTAATTAATAGTTGCGGTTTTTATTCTTTCAAAACCAATTAGAAGATTGCTGTATGCAGTGTTTGTGTTAATCATCACTGTATGCTTTTGTTATTAACAGGTTTTCTGATGTAAAATGGAACCTTGTCTCAATTTTGCTTTCCTCTAAATTCTCGTAAGTTCTCACTTGACAGTCATTCTTGATTTGAAAACTCAAATGACTAAAAGTAATCTACAGATTTTGGTAACATATCTTAACGTCTGGCAGAGTCAATTCAATCTTCAAACTGTACCTTGTCATTTGAAGATATCTTCTAATATGAATATGGAAATTATCCAACATAAATCAGTATTAATCTATCAGTGTTTTCCTGCAAAAGATGATGCAATTTTTTTGCCTGAGCATGTCTAGTATCTGCTGTAGATCACAAAGATTGTGATGAGGAGCTGGGGATGGAGTGAAGTTGAGCCTGGGAAGAAGGTGAGAATGGGGCAAGGCAGTTTAGCTTTTGTCTTTTTCTCACCATCCTAATCTCTTTGGACTGGCAATACATTGAATTACTTTTCCCCATGTTCTGTCTGGCTTAGCTGTGATGGTAATTGGCAAATGATCTTGCTGTTCTTATCTCAACCCATCAGCTTTTTCGTGTTATTTTCTTCCCCTGTCCTGTTAGGGAGGGGGAGTGAGAGAGCAGCTGTGTAGGCATCTGGCAGCTGGCCAAGGTCAACCCACCACATATAACAAAAAGAAAGATGTACTGTTAAGTTTGAAATAGATCTAACTCCATAGTAAGCCCAGCAAACAGACCTTTCTACAGATGCCAACAACATTTGATAACAAAGTAATTGTTCCACTGGTATATTCTTTGAAGTTCCTCACAGGCGATGAAGGAACAGGAATCAAGTGTTCAGACTACTTGAGCTTGTCTTTTTCAGTTCATGTTCTGTCACTAAATTGATAAGAATAAATTATCTTTCAAATTGCCAAGTTCATTTAAACTGTAGGCTATGTTGAGATAATACTTTTGATAGTTACATTAGTTCATTAGTTTACCAAAATGAAAACGTGTCCCCTTATTTCATTCATTCTTCATCATGATTGTAACTAGTAATAATTTAATTGTTTACTTGCCCATCAAAATGTTTTTCATTGTCAACAGCATTACATTTGTGATATTTTTCCTATACTGTAGCTGGTATCGTTCCATTTTCCTAGTATCAATTTGAGCTGAAATGGAAGATATTGAAAAGACTAAGTTTTATCTCTAAGCAGTTATGAGTTCTGAGAGATTATTCACCTCTAAATGCATGTGGCATAGGAATACTGAACCTAATTCTCCACACGTATAAGTATTTCCCATTTTTGTAAGTTTGACCAAACAAAAGTTACAGTCCTCAATACTAATTAGTATGGTCAAGCAATTAAAATTTAGCACTGAGAAATGCTAGTCCAGGACAATAATTAAACGGATGTTTTCTGTCTCAGTTTGTAGCAATTTATAGACTTGGGTGCTCTTGAAACAGGTTCATTGATAGTATGATTGGATTTATGAAATGCTGAGACAAAGTACTCCTCCTTGTCATGTTCAGAACAATAAACGGCTTGCTTGCAATTTACTTTTTAACTGCCACCTTCTGAAGAGTGTCTGTCTGTTTGGCTTCAGTTGCCCTTTTTAGTCCTACATTTGCCTGAAACTTTTCTTCCTGTCTGTGTCAGTTTACAGGACTGACCTCTACCTGTAGATTTTCCCCTCAACTCTGTGATCCTGGCATGCCTGTGGACTGGATTTGTGAAGTGGAAATGAGTTCAATCCTTCATGCTTTACAAAAACAGCTGAACTGTGTACAGTCCACTCACTAGTTTAATGTATTTTATTAGCCATGGGAAATTTCTGATACAAAGAGTCTAGCTAGCAACATTTGTCTTCCCCTGAATTTGATGTTGCTTATTATGTTTTAGTTTCCAGTTGGTGTGTTTTAGACAGAGTAGAGATATTCTTAGTTATTATTCCATCTGCATGGCTAGGTCTCTGTAAATAAACAGTAACAATACTAACAGTGTGGAATTGCTAACTAGTTCATGATCTTTCTGGATTAGCTAGCAAATAATGCTTGCTTACAACTATCATGAGCAGGCTCTAAGTGCATACAAAAGCAAACTATATCTTGGGTGCCTGAGACCTTTTTCTGCTTTCTGAAGCTGATTAAATAATGTAAATGCATGCATATATACATAATAAGCATCTGCGTGGTCGGACTGCCAGAAACAAACACATTTATCACCATTGCTAGGGACTTGTTGTGTCGTGCAAATATGTCAAGTAAGTCTGATGCAGTGGCAGCCCTGTGACAGATTTAACAAGATTAGATGACCTCAAAAAAAAAAGCTTTTCAAAGCATTACAGATAATGCTATGCAAATTGACAAGCAGCACAGACAAAAAGCTTAATAATTACTCCTTCTCCCTTTTAAAACATTTTTCTCTTTTGGAGGTCAAGACAGGTTAATTTATAGAGTCCAAAATTGTCTGTTACACACACTGTGGTTGTTTTTCAGAAAATGAAAGGAAAAACCCAAACAGTTTAAATTAGGAAAACTGATCAGTGCAGATTATGTTAACAGGTCTTCTCTGAGCATCAAAGGTCATGGAATTTCGGTTTACAATTGAACAAGCTCTGAGAGAACCAGCACTCAGAGTTAACGTGACCCTGCTGGGTTAGAAAATTATTTGAAAGGACCAAAAAAAAATCCCCAACAAACCATTGAAAAGTCATTGCTCCAGCAATGATACACTCCTACGTTGAAGGATTTTTTCTGGATAAACTCAGTGACATCTAATTTATGGGTCATAGTTGCCATAGTCCTGCCTCACGAATGCTTTCTGCCAGCAAACCTTTTCTCATCAGAGCACTTCATCCTTTTGAGTTATTTGAATAATTTTGCCCATTGGGTTGAACCTGGATCAAATATTAAAACTTCACTGAAAAATCTAACGCCTTTCCTTGATCCTACAGACAATGAAGTGATAAACTTTGAGTGTTTTTAGTAGTCCCGTCAGCTTCAAATGATTAGCTGTATGTAAGTTTCAATAATTTTTAGGGAGATGCCTTTCACCATCTGCCATAATCTTAAGAGGATCCACATTACAGCAACTACAGCTTGTGTAGACGGAGTTGAGCTTGTTTGGTAATTGCTTAAAATTCAGAAGATCAATGTGAATTGTAAATCCACTGCAGCATATGGAAAACTGAAATTATACTGTTTTAAAAAAAGGACATAGGCATGGTTGCGTTGTACAGCGGAGGAAAGAATGGGGAGCCAGGCACTGTTGAGTTTTCAGTTTGATGGGGATTTCACTTTTGAATCAAATCTTCTAATCATCCCCACTCAGCTCCTAGAGTAAACTTGGGGCACCATGACTAGGTTTCTTTCAAGTGAATTTCAACAGGCAGGTCTAGTCTGCTGACTGCAGGGCATGCAGTCCACAGGCCCAGTGCAGCTCCAAGTTAATCTCTGTCTGAAATATGGGACGTGTGGACACTGTCAGCTGCATCACTCATTTTGGCAAGTGCTGACAGGTCACATGGGCTATTCTCTGAGATGCCTCTGGAGCTGGAAATGGTGCTGGGGAAGATGTGCCGGGCTGGCAAAGCTGCTGTTCTTAGAAAGGACTCATTAGCATTACTGTGTCGGTGATCTGCAAGGCTTTCCAGGGTCAGTCACATGTAGTGCTGACTGCAGTGTGAGTGTGTCAGATCGTGGCTTTCTAGACCATGACTAACCATGCAGGGCAAGGGAACACACAAATTTCTAAAGTCCAAGGCAGAAGTTTTCTCACTAGCCTCAAAAAACAGTCAATTCCCAGCTCAGATTTCAATTCACTAGTCATCTGGGACAAAATTCTCCTATGACATTTTGAGAACTTCTCTTGACGTCACTTTTAAAAATGAGGTACTGATGGCTCAGTCTTCAGGGCAATTTTGAGAAACACTTGCATGAAAGTGGAATGAGCAATAGAGATGTTGATAAATAGAGACCTGACAGTGCATTTAAAGTAAGACTGTGGATGCAGATTGGTGGAAGGTAAAAGTAGTTGTAAAATCACTTAGGTGAATGTCAGACTTGAATGATCAAATGCTGTTAAACCTTCATGTTGTGTTTGAGACAGCTCTGAAGTCCATTTTGCAGTTCACAGAATGTTAGGGGCTGGAAGGGACCTCTGGAGATTGAGTCCAACTCCCTGCCAGAGCAGAACCATCTAGTGTAGGGCAGGTCACTCAGGAACGCATCCAGACGGGTCTTAAAAGTCTCCAAGGAAGGAGACTCCACAACCTCCCTGGGGAGCCTGGTCCAGTGCTCTGGAACACTTACAGGAAAGAAGTTCTTCCTCATGTTGAGGTCAAACGTCCTGTGCTCCAGCTTGTATCCGTTGCCCATTGTCCTATCACAGGGCAAAAGTGAAAAGAGGTTGCCCCTTTCTTCTTGGGTAACATTGGCCCTCCTGTACACAAGGGCACACTGCTGTCCCATGGACAACTTGTTGTCCACCAGGACTCCAAGATCCCTCTCCACGGGGCTGCTCTCTAGCAGATCGCTTCCTAACCTGTACTGATGCATTTTATTACTCCTGCCCAGGTGCAGGACTTTGCACTTACTCTTGTTGAACCTCAGTAGGTTCCTCTTGGCCCAGCTCTTCAGTCTGTCCAAATCTTGCTGAATGGCCGCACAGCCTTCAGCTGTATCAGCCAAACCTCTCAGTTTCGTGTCATCAGCAAACTTGCTGAGCAGACACTCTATACCATCATCCAGGTCGTTAATGAAGATGTTGAACAGGACTGGACCCAGCACTGGTCCCTGGAGGACGCCACTAGTTCCAGTTCTCCAGCTGGACTTGGCACCATTGATCACCACTCGTTGTGCTCTATGGTGCAGCCAGTTCTCGACCCACCTCACTGCCTGTTCCTCTAGCTCATATTTCCTGAGCTTGCTCAGAAGGATGTTATGGGGGATTGTATCAAACGCCTTGCTAAGGTCAAGCCAGACTACATCAGCTGGTCTCCCTGCATCTACCCATTCAGTCACCACATCACAGAATGCTATCACATTAGTTAAGCATGATTTCCCCTTGGTAAATCCATGCTGACTATTCCTGATAACCTCCTTCTCTTCCATGTGCTCAGAGATGAGCTCCAGAATCAAGCATTCCATAATTTTTCCAGGGATGAAGGTGAGGCTGTCTGTAGTTCCCCAGATCTTCCTTCTTGCCCTTTTTGAAGACTGGAGTGTCCTTGGCTTTCCTCCAGTCCTCAGGCACCTCTCCCATTTGTCATGATCTAGCGAAAATGATGGAGAGTGGTACAGTGACAACATCAGCCAGTTTTCTCAATACTCCTGGGTGCATCTCATCAGGGCCAATGGACTTATGTATATTCCTTAACTGATCACTAACTGTCTCCATTGTCTAGCAGAGTCTTCCCTCCTCCAGGCTTTCTCTCCTTCAACTAGGGTCTGGAGTTCACGAGGCCTGGCATCAGGATTAAAGACTGAAGCAAAGAAGGCATTCAGCAACTCTGCCAGGTTTTTCATTAAAGATCAGCAGCTCAGGGTCAGAACTACTTTCCCAACTTCAGCATAAAAAAAAAAAAGGTAAAAAACAAACCAAACCAAAATAAATCATAATCCTTTTGGGGAAGTGAAAAATTTGGTTAAAGGTCTTCTGAAGAAGTGGTGTGAGTTGGCAACATCAGTATAGATCTGACTCTGGGTTCTGACTTTAAGGCAAAAAGGAGGACCCAGTATTTCTCAAGAGCTAGCTCTCCTGTGCTTTTTCAGGTTAGTGCAGCTTGGTAAATAACTTTTTTACTTCAAATCAAAGCTCAGTTCCCACAGTCTTGATATTTTCCTGTTATTAATTACAGCCAAGCTTTGGAGTCACTAGCAAGCCATGGTGAATGAATAAAAGGTCAATGGAAGGTAGCAGAGCCCCAGCTGGTACTGGGACATCATTGCTCTAGGCAGACATCACACAAATGGGTTGCAGGAACACGTAGCTCTAACAGAGAATGGGAGATGGCAAAGGAGCAAGGGGAAGTGTGGTTTGCATGTCACACAAAAAAGATGGTGTTAAAGTAAGATAGAGCCTCCTCCTCATTCCATTTGAAAGCTACAATCCTAGCCCCTTGGCTTTTTTGCTTAATTGCTGTTGGGTTTTATGTATATGATTTGGGTTTTTTCTTAAGAAAAATTTCCTTAAGAAAAACTTTATCTTCAGAGTGCAAATCTGAGTAGTTAATGAAAGTAAAGAACTGTCTGTAAGCTACTGTGGTGTTTTTGTGTTGCATTGTTCAGTATGCTTCAGTATCATCCATTATATCATTTGGAAATCTAGAGATAAGGAACTATCCACAAGTCAGTGCAAAAGTTTCAGTATTCACTGTGTTTCAGTATTAATAATAATGGTTGAAAATCTGATTATGTAGTTGGATCTATTCCATATAATACCTTTGGACTTCTGCCAACTCAACACATGTAATTTATTGATCTGGTGACCTCAGCCCTGTCTTCAGTTTTGCCTCTTTCTCTTCCTGTTGGCTCACCATGTTTTTTAGAGAATTTTTGCTTTAGTCAAACTGATTAACTTGGTAGGGTAAAAAATTAATCTTAGAGAGCAAAGAAAAACAGTTCTGCTTGCAGTAGCATTATAAGTGCTGAGAAATTGTTTTTCAAAGCAAATGATGGATTATGGAACAATAGAAGAAAAATTTGAAAGATAAGAACAATCACAAGGCTATCAGGCTGAGATAACCAAGAAAGACTTTAAAAGTATTATTCTTTTCATTATTTAAGGTGGTATGTCACTGTGTTCATTTGCCTTGCTAATTATGGATTATGATTTTAATTTTTCTGTCTTGGGTTGTGCTGGTATTATAAAAGAATGCATCTTCTAAGTGACTTCTAGGCTACCACCTCCAAGAGCTGTATATTGTTGCTTGTGAGAAAATAAGAATAATCAAATCAAACGTTAGAAAATTTAAGCCTATTGATGCATGAATCAATTAAGAAAAAAAACCCCTCACCCTCCTGCATGTACAGCACTGTATGGGTGGCTAAACGCATAGTGGGTTTTCTTTTTTACTGTGTTACAAAGCTTAAGCTATTGGTCAGTGCCAAAGGCAACCTGTTGCATTACTTGATGCAACAGATGAGCTTTTGTCACAAATCCTCTGTCTCTTTGAGACCAATAGAATGGCAGGACTTCCTTCTGGTTTTGAGTTTTTCATGTTTTGTAACAGAAGGACTCATTTATGAATGTGCATTTTATTCTTGCTAAAGAAAGTGGTGGTTTAAAAATTGATCTTTTCCTCATCTGTGGAAATGTAAGAAGAATACACCATCTGACCAAATTAATTTAGGGCTAAAGTTCAAACGGTTTGCTGATGTCTGGAACGTCAGTGCTCTCAGGAGAAAAAAAAAACAAAACTACCTTTCAGTTCATGAACCCTGGCAGTCTTTGCAACTGTTTGCTTCTCCCCATCCCCTTTTATTCTCTTGACTAGATATCAGTTCATAAGAATTTCAACAAAAAGACTACCCGAGGGAAATTAGTCTGTAAAGTCCATTTGAACACTAGATTTCAAATACCCTCTCTACTGAGCAAACAAGAAGAGCAGTAATGAATATTAAACAAGCCTCTTTACAGCATAACTAACACCTGAGAGTGTATAACTATAATCCACAAGACATCAACTTTGTAGATCTGTGGCTTTTTCTAAGAGGAAAGGGTAAAGTCCTCCAGCACATGTGAATTATCATTACTCTTTTAGATCTATTTTCATGTAAACTAAATATGATTTTTCTTTTACCTATAATAGGCATCATTTAAAATAAAAGATCCTCCTGAGTCTTATTTCGGTTAAGAAAGTTTACTGTTATCACACATTTTAGGTCTAGGTATTGGCTATAATATCCTAGTAGTTGTAGTTTTATAATAGTTGTAGTGTAGTGTTATAATAAAATATTCTCCGGAATAGAATTAACCCAAAAAATCTCAACTCTCTGTTATTTGGCCCAATTGTACATTGAGAATCCTGTAGCCAAGAACTTACTTAACTTGCACTTAAGTACATTTTGTACACAAAACATAGTTACTTCTTTGCACAACAAATGTGTTGATCATCTTCTTGCCAAATGATACAGATACTTACATTTTATATAGGTTTAAAAAAATCCAAAACAATTAGACAAATTTAAGGATGGAGCGATACCTGGAGGACCATTAACTAAGGGAAATTAACTCTGGTTTTAGCCAACAGTAGCTGAAGGTTGGGCAAGTGTGCTTGTGGCATGTTTACTTTCCAGCTTTCTTGTGTCCTGGGCTTTGTATAGATCTCATTTCTGAATGATAGAGTATGTTTCAAGTCAGACAAGGGGCACCCCTGTTTATACCAAAGAAAATTCATTTAGAAAATACGTTCCCTGGTTGCCTTGTTTGCTCATGAAATACTAAGATTTCATTTGTACTTTGAAGGAAAGAAGTATTTCAGATTCAGTTGATAAATTTAATGTAAATGTTGATAAGTAACTCCTGTGATACCATTTTTTTTTTTTTAAAATAAAATCTCAAAAATCCCATAGTTCATTCTCTGTCTTCACAAATAACAGTGGGATTTCAAAGTGTTTGAAAAGTACATTTTTTTATACATAAGATATATTGTGTCAGACATCAAACTGTTGCTTGTCACTGCTTTTAGGAATGTAAAGTTCAGTAGTGAAAGGTGAACAAAGCTCTTGAGCATAGTGCCAGCGTATCTAAAGGATTTTGCGGATAAATTAATTAAGAACAGCTTAAAGACATGAAGCATCAACATTAATGTTTGATAGCACAGCATAAATCTTCATAGTAACATTTTATTCCTTGTAACTGGAAAACAGATCAGTACAGCATATAGCTTTTTGGCATTGTTCTTTTTTTTTTCCTTGTGAGTCCTTACTAGTGTCACGTAAAATTGCACAATGAAATCTTCCTACATATTTACAGACTGTAAAGTTTGTCATGATTGACACACATTTAAGTGCATGCTGGCAATTACTTGTCAGAGTTGCTTGGTAATGCAAGCCCTGCCTGATAATATACTCCGACTGCTGAAGACTGTGTAAGAGAACATTTATCTCAGACCCAAAGTTTGTTGTATTTTCTTAGTGGTGTACAAATACAGAGCAAAAAATAGAGCCAGAAAAAAAAATTAAAAAATTCCCCAGGCTTTTGTAGTTTGATGCATAAACTGATCTGTAGTGAAGTTGAGGGCAGGTGTACAGTTCAGTTGTTAGCATATGGCCAGCTAGACCCTTTGACTTTATTGTGCACATTAAATAATCATGTTTATGAGTTGATTTCAAACAGATGTGTTTGTAGCATAAAATGTACATGACTTGGAAAATATGGCCATAAAAGTCTGAAATGCCTGTTTCCAAGACTGCAGTGAAATGCTTTGTATTAGTAACCATTGAAAGCAGGCTGTTCTCAACATAAAGTCATTGAAATGTTTTGGAGAGTTTGCAGTCAGAAGATAATTTTGCATTTTTACTGGCTTCATTAAACATCATCTTCAACTGGGAATCATAAATATTTTCCAGATTGAGAGTTATACTCTTTTTGCAACATAGGCTCTCTGTTTGGTGTTAAGTCCTTACAATTTTGAATAACAAACTTGCCTGAAGGCTGATAAATATTTTGTAGGAAATATTTCTATTTTGAAAGCTGATTAGACCGGTTAATAGAGGCATTATTATTTTGGCACAATAAATCATGATAAATACTTGGACTATGTCCTTTTGATCATAATAGGGGTGGTTTGTTTTGTTTGGTTAGTTTGTTTTTGTTTGGTTGGTTGGTTTTTGTTCTGTGTCTAAGCCCCCATCTTTCTGTTTCCTTGCATCTTCAGCAGTTGTTTGCCTGTGCAAAACATAGTCACTCAGAAGTTAGTACTCTGCTGCATGTGTCCATTCACCGAGGGGAAAGAAGTGTCATGAAAGCCATGTTTTCAGCCAAATAGTGCTTAGAAAAATCTACTAAAGACAGATTTCACACATACAGGTGGTATTAGAGTCCTTGCTGGGCAATTCTGAACATCCAGCTCACTTCACTGTTTAAAAGGTAACCTTTATGGTGATCTTTGTCACACTCTCTACCTTTTCGCACTCTTTATTTTATCTTCCTTCTCTCTTTCCTTGCTATCATGTCATTTTTGTATAGCTGCTTTTTCCAGTTGGAGAGGAGTACAGATAAGGCTGTATTTTGCACCTCTGTTTCATCTTCTGACATGTCCACCACCTAGACAATGACTGTATCAAACTCTCCTGTTTGCCCAAACCTCATGTGCTGCTGGGGAACGCAAGCAGACGGATAGGCAGCTAATGATAGCATCATGTACTGCATCTTGTCCTTGTCTCCTTCACAAGCAAAGAATGCCATTTGTTGCACCAGAAGTTAAACTGGCAGGACCCCAACAGAATCCCCCCCAGGCCTTTTCACTGCGTAGTAATCTTCAACCAACTGGGACTAGAGAGCCTGAAGAGTTGAGTTATTCCCCAGCTGAGATTTCTAAAGAATATGCTTTATACTGACTATTCTGTTACAATTTATAGCAGTGGTACCTTTTAAAATACCCACATCATAGCTCTGGAGTCTGGCCATGTGTCTCAGTGTATAAGTAAAATTTCAATCCTCCTTCTTAAGAGTTAGGTGATAAATCTTGCTCTGCCCTGATAAAAATTCAGATCTCTATTTTAGTGAGAAACCAAGCACTTTGAATCTAATTCATGGAATACCTCCCTGAGTACTCTATGGGCTTATTTTAAATAAGCCATAATTGTTAAGAATAAGAGCTGGAAAGAAAGATATCTCACATAAACTGGAAATTGTGATTTATTCTGGCAGTTACATGCTGAATTTGACTGAGTAATGCAGACAAGATGGGGGAACACCTCTGGTCCCTGATTTGTTCTGCTCACCTAACATTGACAGTCCATATCTCCTTGTATAGGTCAGACCTAACTCTTCTCTTAGTATTAGAGCATGTAAGTACAATATAAAAATTAATATAAAACAGAAAAGTCCAGAAATTTAGTTTGCATGACCACTGAAGCTGTGTCCCAGATGTAACATGGACAGTGTATTGAAATCTGCTTACACCTGAGATGAGCAGAAATGACATGCAGCCCTGTTCTGTAGGGAGACTGAGGTAAAAAACCTTAGCTTATTTTCTGTGCTCTTCTAAACCAAAGTCTTAGATATCCTTAATATCTTTGTCTAGAGAAGCATTTGTGGCTTGCTGTGGGTATTGAAAACAAGAGATGCTGTAGAGGCAATATATAGTGGTATATTCTGAAAGTTTAAATTATTTTTGAGAGAAAATTCAGCAGCTTTTACTGCCACCACTGAAAGATAAATGGCAACTGAAAATAATTTTGTCTTGCATTTGGAGTCCTAGTATTAACAAGGTTTTTAATGTCTTAGTAATAAAAAGGTAGCTATACTGTATCAGTCAGTATTTCACCTTGTTTAGCTGGTGTGTACCTAGTGAGGATAAAGAAAAGAGTGCTACAAGAATTTATAAGGCAAATACTGATCTTCCTGTAACTGCAGTAAATGTAGTTCCCATAGTTTATGGGTCTGCAGAAGGTACCATATTTCAGGATGAAAAAGGGTGATACAAGGGCTGTGTCCTTTTGGACAATTAACAGTTTCCATGATGAGTTGTCCCCCGATTTGATCAGCTAACTGCCTCTATTCTAATGAGTGAATTTGGTACTTGTGAAAACATCTTTTTTTGTGTTGGATTGTCAGACAGTATTGTTAATTGGAAGAAGAATGAAAGCAAAGATTTTTCTGTTTGGAATTCTTGAGGTTTTTTCCCTTTCAACTGCTGACAACCTTCTTTGTTTGACAACTGGTACAACCTACCAGGCAATACTTTTTCTCAATAATTTTCCATATCACAGGCAGAGGTACTGGGAGAGAAATATTTATCTCGGTGATTATTTTCAATGATCATGACTAGTCTGATAACCTCATGTCAAGGTTTGTGGGGTTTTTAAGATGATTGCAGTTACTCATGATTCAATACATATAAAAATATGTGTAAAAATGAATGCAGCTGGGAGGATTGTAAAAACAAAAATCACACTGGTTATCACCAATTTTGGGAACTACAGGGAAGAGCTAAGGTTACATGGCTGTCCATATTAATTTCTTTATTTTCAGAAGTCTGTCTTTATCTTTTAAGATAATTTTACAAGATGGAACAATAACTTTAAGTCACTTAATAAAGTTCTGCTTTTGTCACTATCTCATTTACTCCATCTACTTATTTACCATCTGGAAGAAAATTCCTTCATATCATACAGGTTATAATATCAGCTGGTATATATAGATCAAATATTTAGTCTAATCCCAACAGGAAATTTCTAATAGCTGGCCATAACAAATATTAGCCAGCAGTGCTCAGTCATATAAGTGTTATTGCAAGCCATTTCTCTGTGCAACTTGTAGTACAACTGAGCACCAGAAAATTCTAAATCTGATACAGGTTTCACCTAAAGTAACAGATTTGGCTTGTTACAACTTTATCTCTCTGTTCAGAATAGTTTTAGAAGGGTAGAGGTTGGGAGGGAGTAGTCTGCTAAGATATTTTCCGTTCTTGTAGTTTTCTTTTGTTTCTTCTGTATCTTTCTGCTGGACTTCTGTTCATCTCTAGCAAAAGGTCAGGCTTAAAACCTGACTCAAACAGTAGAACTTCAAAGGGGTCTTGAAAAAATCCTAACCATCTCATGACAAATTTTAGCATTTTTATGCATAGTCTTAATATTCAAAATGACTCTGAGAAGAGGAAAGGATCACTACTTTGCCAAGAGCTCTTGCCAGGAACTGTTGTTTTCTCTGTAGATTTGTACGGTGTATGTCTAGTGGGGAAGAAGAATCATGGTAGCATAATGAAGCTGCACAAATTAACATCAGGAAGATTTAAAATCTGGGCCCAAGGAGACCTGAAAGTTGAGGAATAAAAATAACCAGGCCTTTTTCAGAAAGGATAAAGCTTGTAGTACTTTACAAGTGAGATTTCATTGTGTTTGTGCATCTGAATATAGCTTCAGTTATAAAGAAGATTTGTAATGATTAGACTGTTGTGGGCTGGATTCATTAAAAGGATTAGCTTGTGTTTGGGCATATGTGTTTATATAGTTTTGTGTGTGATATGTGTATATAAATCTATTCCTACATATAAGACTTAATTAGCTTTAACTTCAGGCTGCTAGACAACATAGCCCACCAACACAACCTGTAATTGGGGGTGGTGGGCTGGTGGTGGTAAGATGTTCTTTCCTTTATTCCTCACTCTACATTGTATTCATTAATTGTGTCTTTAATTCCTAATTACTCTTTCCATGCCTTACGCCGAAACTCTGAATTGCTTTTCATTCCAGATGATAGTTCAGACTTTGACCCTATTTCCTGTATACATGGATGTGATTTTTTCTGATGATGGCTGGAGCTGTTATCAATAACACGATACATTTTCCCACACGTTTTTGATAGTTTGTAAACTTACAGACTTTGTAACTTGCATGCTTTTATGTAATCTGGGTCCACAGATGGAATTTGTGAAAGAAAACCATCTTGAGTTGCAGTGCTTTGGGAATGCCAGTGTATCATGTTCTTTTGTTGTCAGCGTAGCTGTATTTACATCAAATTCCACTCTTCTGATCTAAGAGTATGTAGCTGTTATTTGTGATAATGATGACATATGGGTGGTTTATTTAACAACAGTCAATGAACTGTGGGACTGCTGAGCTTGGTGGGTAGTGCCAGTGCTTTTCCAAGATAGATGCTTTGGGGCAGCTCTTAATGTGGTGATGCCTCAGGAGTCGTTCAGTCCAAAGATGACTCCCCTTTGAGGGTTCTCCCTTCTTAGTCTTCCATTTCTATTTTACTTTGCAGAACATATTCTCCTAACCTGCAGTTTGTATTCTCAGAGGCTCATCTTTGCCAAAAGAATGCAGCTGTAGCCATCTATTGAAGGATTGCTCCCTAGTGGCTTATCTAATAAAATGGCTTTTTTTTCTGGAAATGTCACATATAAATAAAGGCCAAAGATCATTCAGCGTCTCTGCCAGACCCCCTTCATCATGCTACACTTACTGTCATAAGATATTTAGTTTCATGAGAGAGCAGCTGTGCCAAGTATTCCTAACAAAAACTAAGTACCAGTCAAAACTGGTTTGACTTTGACTGCAAAGCCTGTAATTTGGGCCAGGATCATAAAATCCTTGCAAGTAAGCACCAGAAGTCTGAAGCTGCTATTGCTCCCATGCTGTCTGTGGAACATGTGGTCTTTCCCTTAGGTTGCCAGTGCTCTACTTCATGCTACTCTCCCTGCATTTGCAGGGGTCCTGTGCGGTGGTTTCCTCTGCTATTGGAAATCAGCATAAAGACTTCTTGCTGTGGCCAAAGACCCCTTTCCTGAAACAGAGGAAGACTGTGAGCCTGATGCATTTAGGACACAGGGTTTTCTCTAATGAACTTAACAACTTCTTTTAAGGTTATTGGGTTTTTTTGAATTGTGGAACCTGGCAACATTTGCATCTTGACATCTTATTATTTAAACCATGATGAGGGAATTTATGATGTTGATCAAATCTCGTCAGTTTGTTTATATATTCTGTGACACGTGAAAATACATGTTATGTGGGCTGCAGTAGGTAGGTGTGTCACTTTTGTGTCCTTTTTTCTTACCCTTCTGCTTATATGCATACTATCTGTCAAGATGGCAGATGAATAATGTGTTCTTTAGTCTAACCATATATTTGCTCTACCTAATTTCTCTTGCTCTTTCCAGGTCTCAAATTCCTTTCTCCCCTTGATTAGTAACCATGGTGCTTGTAATGTGCAGCAATTATAGATTGGAACATACCAGCATAGAGTAATTTATGCAAAAGTAATTACTTAAATGACTCTTCATTATATTGCAATCAAATCCTAGATGCTCTGGTATAGATGTTACATATCCGATCTCAGCACGCTACTTAAAGTCTTTGACTCGAATTCTGGGATGATGTAAATCAGTGCAGCTCATCTACACAGCTTCAGTGCTTTGACAGGTGCTGCACAGGCTAATGCAAACTGATGTACAGCTACAAAAGAAAAGAAATCAAACTTAAAAAACTAGTGCAGAAAGGTAGATCTGGGTGAGACTAAAGTACTATGAGAACAATAGCCTTAAGAGTCTAAAAACAACAACAATCCTGTTCTTTCTTCTCTGAAGGTCCTTTGAGATAATTTCCTGCGTTGTTAATTTAGCCACTAAGTTAACCACAAAGTGGTGAGTGATGTTTATGTCAATTTTAACTGTAGCTGGGGTTTTTGTTGTTTGGGGAGGGAGCAGGGGTTGCTGGCTGGCTGAAGACCTTAGCAATCTGGTAGTCCCACTTTATCCTTTGTTCCTTTAGGCAAGTCTGACAGTAGCTCATTTGGAAGACTGCATTGTAAGATGTGTAACTGAGGTTTCAAAATGTCTTAATGAAATTAGCGTGTCTACATCATGTTGCAGGGTAGTGATGATCGTTTGTAGAGATAGTTGCTTTAATTCAAAGTATTATAATTGATTGCGTTCTGAGTAATGTGGAAAATCAACCTCATTTCCTCTGTAATTCAGAGTGAAATCTAAAAAAGCCTGAATCCTCTGATGATGCACAGAAAGGTTATTATCCACTGTGAAGTCATTGTGCAAGTACTATTTCTACATTTTAGACTGCATAGCTACGTTGGATGTAGTTTTGAGGGAGTGCAAGAAACACTCATTTTGTTGATTTCAGTTTTGATTATATTCAGAGATTTGCATAGAGCACATTGTAATTCAATCGAGTCTTACGGAAAGTTATTCCAGGGAAGTCTAAAAATCTCTCAGCAATGGTACTTAACGTGGTCGGCAGGAAATGCCAGTGAGAACCCATCCATCTTTCTGGTTCAACTGCTTTGTCATTAGATAAACAGCATGGCATCTGTGTTTCACAAAAGTATTTCTTCCAGCAAGAAACTGTTTCCCACTTTGTATGAAACAGTTCAGTGCTAAATGTCTTTATTTCTTTGCAGTTACACCTCCTGTTCTCCTTTCTATGTATTATGAGACAATGGCAAACTGATCCCAATTTGTGTGTGAAGAGGTGATGACACATGTGAAACATTTTGGTGTATACTCTTGGCTAAGTTCATTTATATTAAAACTGTTACTACTTTGATTTAGTGATTTTGTTACTCTACTAGACTGTGGGAGAGTAGTAAAGCTTTATTTATGTGTCTGCATATGAACTTCTAAGTTACAACTGTATTTTACTCTGTCTAAATAATAGAATTAAATGACGTGCTGACTAAAACATACTGTTCTGACAAGTTCACTTCAAATTTATACTTCAAGACTATGAAAGCAGGAGAAAATGACACATTTGGTTTATTTCCATTACCTCTTTACTTTCAGGACATTATATATGTCAAATATCTTGTATACACGCAAAACAGCAGCGTACAGTTTCCCATTATTGAGCCTTAGAGGAAATTTTTTAATAATATCAGAGGACTGGTTTGGTCAGCAAGCTTTTGTTCTGTGAAAACACTTTAACTGCTAGAAAATGACCTAGCGACGTTCAGTCCATCACAGCCAGGAACTGTAGTCAGAACTTCTTGTTGTGCTCTGAAAGACATTGTATAAAAATGGCATCATACGGTCGCCTGGATCTTGAACAAAGCTGGCAACAAGTTTAATGCTGACTGGAGAAGACAGTACAGCTGCACTGATGTAGTGCTGCAGTTGGGATAATAACCCCAGACATATATTTCATTGCAAAAACATAGCTTGCTATTATTTTGTGATTATGAGTTTTAGACTATCTAATCTGGAGAGATTGATTGACGCTTTACTTAAAATTGGATGCAGAGATCTGAAAGGTAGGTTATCCAGAACTGATAAAGGTAATGACTAGCTTGAATTGTAAAAATGACAGATTTTCATTCCTCAAGAAGAAAAGAAAATGTACCTGACATTTGAAAAAAGTGTTTCCCTTTTTACAATACACAATCATACAATTTCAGACTCTGCAGGGTTACCTTTTTTTTAGGTAAAGGATCAGCCATTTGTTGCTAGTTCTGGGCACCTTTTGCTTATTTTACAACATTTGGAAAGACAGTGTGTCTCTAAGGCAAAGATGTCCATTTCTCCTGCAGATGTTTTCAGTTTGGAGGATGTGCCTAGCTACTAAACAAATATATAATTATTACCTCACGTGAGACTATGTGGTCATTTTTTTATCATGCCAAGGAATCAGGGCCACAGAGCAAAGATTTTGGTAGCTGCTAGCCTGAAGTACCTGGCAGGCTTACAGATGCACTGAAGACCACATCTCTGGCTTTGCTGTTTGCCCTTGTGCTAGTTAAGTGAAAGCTGGTGTGGGGTTGTCTTCCTGGCTAAAATCCTACCTTTGTGTAATACATTAATCAACTTAGATTGACATGTGCTGAAAGGCATTAAAACCCAGCTCTACAACAGAGGTATATTCCCATAGAAATGTAATTGGTGAGAAGTGCTGATTCAGGAAAGCAGACTCCAGTGGCACAGTTGTTGCTTTTGGCTATTTCTTTCCTAAATATACATCATCAAAGCCAAAGTGTCGCCTTCCCTGTCAGTTTTTCCTTTTCTTTTCTTTTCTGGGTTACTAATTTTGCTGTTAGGAACAAATTCCTTTGAAAAACAAAAACAACACTTAAAAGAGGGTATATTATTTAGGTTGTCTTGACACTGAATTAGAAATACATAAGACATGAAAATTAGTGCTTTGAAATGCGTGCCTGCGGTCAAACTTGCGGGTATTGAAAAATCATACACTCAGCTTTAATTGGGTCCCAGCTGAGCCCAGTGGTAGAGGGCTGGAATGGGTGCAGAAAGCAGTGTGCTTTTCTTAAAGATGATGTAAGAATGCAACAGCTCCATGGTCTTCATTTTGGACATAAGCCCTCTGTTTTTTTTTTCCAACCCTTCATTTGTCTATGATTCTTCGGTCTAGTAAATAGGTCATATTTCTATAAATTCTTAAAGAAATTAGAAAAGGAATTTACTTTAGTTTTATTTGTTTTATGTCTTTTTCTAAATACTCAGGGGGATGTATGGATTGGTGTTTCAGATGTGCTTGTGACCATTAGTCCTATTTACTTCATGGTTATGATGAAAGTTTTTGGATCTATTATAACATTCATAATGCTATGTATTTAGAACCAGTGACTTTATTAATGGCAAAATGCACAAATAAAAAGAGCTTCTGTCCTTTGAGGAAAATCTGAGCTGGAGATTTGTGAAGTTTGTCATTTGGAGTCTTGTCTGTAGTTTAAAATTCTTCTCTTTCTGGACTCTGTTTTTAATCCTGGCAAGGAACACACCATTTCTTCTTGGGTAAGTATGTAGCTGTACCTCACACTGAAGCCCTTCAGGAGTTTCATTTGTTTGCTTATGGAACGTGTCTGTAATATTAATTTACTCAAGATCACCCTTGGCTAACAAAGAGAGAGAGAGTGGACATTTCATTAAGTAAAGCCCAAGAGTCTGTGTGGCATATGAGAATGAAAAAGACACAACAGTATGAGCTCATCTGTACTGTAGTATGTCAGTCAGGCAGTTGCTTTCAGAAATCACCATACTGAATTGGAAAGAACACTGAATTTCCATCCTTTAAGTGAAAAAGAGGAAAGGGTAAGAAACTCTTGCATATTATTATAAGCTCTCATTAGTTAGGATAAATTTTGTATTAAGAAATGCGTGTATGAATGATGTGCTTTGGGTACTTTCAACATTGATGAGAAAGATTATCTATCTGAAATCTGTAACTAATTAAAACTGCATAATTTAATAATTAGATTCAATTAAAGAAAACTGTATCCAGTTTTGACAACCTGCAAAACAAAGTTCTCCCAAATTACCATTATTGTGTTCATTTCCATTCATAAACTGGCAAACTGACTACAGAAATACTTTGTATTGATGTTAGAAACCAATTAAACACTACCAGTAATTTCACATAAAACAAAATATATTTGATAAACTGCCAAATTATCACACTTGGGCCAACATTTACATGGATCCATTGATTTTGAACAAAGTAAGCACCTAAATTATTTTTTTTTTGATCTGTTCCATAGTTCTTTAATTTAAAAGTTGTTTGGAATTAACATTTATTTTTGTTTCTTACTTATTAAACAGCTTCTGCTAAAGTGCGGAGATCCTGAAAAAGTCTTTTGGGATCAGGTTTTGTGTTTCGTTGCATAAATACTAAATTAATGTTGAAGTGTTAGTGTTTCAGGTGTTATCACAGTAATATATCCTTGTCCCAGACAACCTACCATTGTTATGTTATAATGATCCACTTTGGGCATCCTTCATAATCTTTGTTTTCAGCAGATAATGGTGTCTGCTTAGCCTTCTACTATAGCAATGTGAAATCTATAGAGACAGCAAAACTGAGAAAATATTTTAATGTATTTGTCAACATTGACACTAATAATGCAATTCACCAAGTTATTCTCTGTAGCCCTCAGCTTCACCAGGATTACTACATTTCACCTTTTTTTTTCTTATTTTGTAATGCATGAGAAGTGCAGAAGGCTCTTGAGGATGTGGAATTACTCCAGGGATAACAATTATTTCTTTAAAATATGATTCTGCTTATTTCATTTAAAAAAAAATATTTGTTTAATGAGTGCAGAAAGTATTACTCCCAAACTGTTCCATAAAGCTGTGTGCCCTCTCTTCAGTGATAACAGAAAAATATCTGATATATTCAGAGCTCTTCTATTCTTAAATAATATCGGAGTTTGAAAAACAAAACAAAACACCTTCTTCTGGTAGAAGTCTCAGACCATAGTATTTTCTGTTTTGCTAATAAACACATTTTGTGGGGGTAGGACCAAGGTAGTCAGAATGTGGCTAGGCTGTTAGTAGCTCTAGAAGAGTCAAGTAACAGTTGTCTTGGCACAGGAAATAAGCTATTGAAGGGAGAGTGAAAAGGCCGGGGCTCTTTGTTTTGCAACCAAAAATGCTGTGGTGAGGATGTGACTGAGATAAAATTGTAAAGTAGAACAGGGCTGCATGCACCAGAACTATAGGAAATCCATTTTCAATGTAGAAGAAAAAGTACTTTTTTTGTTTGCTTTCTCTAACAGTGGTATTGAACTTCTGGGATTTGTTGGCAGAGCAGAAAATGTAGACAGACAAGACCAGGAGGTTCACAGAGGATTAGTGAAACCTGTGGGCAGCGGGTTCATGGTAATCATCATGGGGAAGGGGTAGGAAAGCCTTTTTCATCCAACATTCCTGGGTGAGTGAG
>NW_008608776.1:0-74638 GCF_000691845.1 Merops nubicus | reverse complement strand
AGTGGCAGGGAAAGGGCAAGCGGGAATGGCCAGACTGCAGATACCTGCTCCCAAACAGCTTTTCCTACTGCCACAGTCAGAGACACAGGGTATATCAGTATACTCGGTTTCATGTGGGATAGAGTGATCATTGATCAAAAGACCAGGCCCAGTAGAATATCTCTTATACTCTTAAGTAAATCTGCATGTTAAAAATATCCACAAAATGTAATAGAGTTGCTGAATTTGAAACATAATTTGTTTGTTTGTCTCAGGTTTTTCTTTCGCACTTATCACTTTTAGCATGTGCTCTCTTCTCATGCATACCTCAAGAGTAAATTCTTCAGAGGGCTGCTTTCACTCTCACTTTCCCCTTGCTGTTCTTCTGTATATGTTTACCCAGTTTTAGTCCTGTGACATAAAGTCCTACGTATTGCACACAAATGCATTTGAATCTGCACAGTTCTGAATCCCTTCACAATTTTGTGGTAAAAACTGTGTAGCGTTATTCCAGACAGATCGCAAACTCCAGAAGTGCTGCCTGCTGCTGACCCAACTGCAGAGCACTACAACAGGATGTATCTTGTCCATCCAGCTATGAAATATGGCTGAACTGTAGCTTTGGAGGAAAACCAAACCACATCCATTTAATGATGCTTTCCCCTATTACTGTCGTTACTGACTTCCAGAGTGAAATATATTGTCTTCAGTTATAAATGCAAGCATATGTTAGCAATGATTCTGTAGTGGTGTGATTATGGAAATAAACCTAACAAAAGCTACTCTGCTCCTACGCTCCACTCCAGTAATCATGTCCTGGGATCACAGTGCAATTAGTGGGCTTTGGCTAGCTGAGTCTCTGCATGGTTTTCCTTCAACTCTACAGTAAAGTTCAAATGAACCAAATGCACAGCTTTGGTATGGAAGTAATAAGATCAAGAATTTGAATTCTTTGTAGGTGCTTTGAGATTTGGGGGATGGTGACTCAAGAAACATTACGCAGTTTAGTTTGCATTGACCAGTGCTTGCAGAATATTGATTATCTGTCATGCGTATATCCAAAATCATTACCGGTGAGGGGAGAAGAACTTTAGGATGAAAGGATTAAAAAATATCCTGCTACAAAATCAAATGTGACGCACTCACAAAGGAGATAAAATCAACATCAACACCTGTTGGTAATTCGGAGATCTAGAGAGGAATTCTACATACAGGAGGAGAACAAAGAATAAGCAAATAGCTTAAAAACGAAAAGGAAGATTTCTTGAATCTTTGAGAAACAATGTAGTTAGTAAAATACATGATATTACAAATTATTTAGTGGCTAAATGACTAGAGCTGAACTGGAGAGCCAAGACTGCATTTGTTTATATAATTTGGTCCTGCCCTTACTCCTTCTGTCTCTGTACATTTGCCAAGAGGGCATAGAGAGAATTGTTTTGCTGAGTTGTCAGGTTAAGCACTTGCTCACTGAAGTTTTCTAGTTCAAAACTAACATAAGTGAGAAACAAGCTTTGTAGACTATTTTGTTGTGGTAGTGGGTGAACACGTGCATGTGTTCCCAGGATGCTAGCATAGACAGCTGTTTGCATAGGCTAGAATGCTAAACTTCTTCCTTCAGAGACTATACGTGGATAGAGGTATGCTTTATGTACTACAGGCGCACCCAAAAGGTTTTGCCAGGAACCTGAAAACATCACCGAGTTCATAAATGAGCATGGTATTAGTCCTCTGTCCACTCCAGGATATTTCATGCATATTGATAATCTGCGTAAAAAAACCTGTTAGGCTCATGGTATAGAGAAAGACAAAAATCAGCAAGTATATGATTTTTTTTCTGTGAGAGATATTGCTTAAGCAGCAGGACCCCAAATTTCTGCCTGTGAGCTCTAACACTGTTGCCCCAGAAAGGACATAGTCTCACCACTGCTTCTATATTTTTGCCTCTTTGATCCTCAAATCTCCATCAAGGATAGAATAAATTGAGTATAAAGTTTGTACACTGTCAGTATAACATAGTGATGTAAGTGCAACTTCCATAGTTTTTCTGGGTATAAGGAATGTTGACTTGGTGTAGGAATTTGTCAAACACCCTAATCCAGTTCATCCCTGAGGCTCTCTAGAGAGATTAAAATATCTCATTACCATGCTCCCTTTCATTAGGATTAGCGTTGCATTCCTCCAGTAGGAGAGAATGATGTCATGTCATTCATGTAAACATGAGCAACAGCGTGGTACCCAAATAAACCAACCAGCAAATACTCACTTAGTGCTCTGTAAATGAGCTCTGTATGGAAGTTTCTTTCTAAGCAAGCAAAATCCTACTTAAAATGCGTTTAGAGGAAATTAAAATAGCGTCTAATCCAGAGCCCACTAAAATTAATAGAAGTGCTTGTGCTTACTGCAGTTCTGTCTGGTAATAGATATATTCAGAAAAACTGTCGTCTGCTTACAGATATTTTCCTAAAGAGCTTAATAATATGCATTTGCTTTGAATTATTCCCTCTGACCACAGGTTGGGTGATTCTCATGAAACTGTGCATAAAAATTAGTGGTAGATCCTAAAGGCAGATTTCACTGGGAACTTTCTGGAGAATTTTTTGAATTCATAAATGTAGCTGTAGAGATCAGAACTTGCATATCTTCATTGACAAGCTAGAAAGCTTTGACAATAGTCAGAACTTAAGGGCATAATTGCTGATGAATGGCAAGACATTTCACTTATAATTCAAAGTATGCTTTGTATATCAGCCTGAATATTTTAACTGTTATGTAGAATTTAATAGAGAATTAAATCCCTCCTGTCAGATTCTAAAGAATTGTAAAAAGAATCTGTAGAAAGTTTATCACAATTTAGTCATTCCATTCTGGTATCTGTAAAACCTTTTTTGCCTCTCCACAAAGCCCTGACATTATATTATAGGACTATTTCATATGGTGTTCATCAGATAAATTTCAAGTAAATGTTTGTTACTATAATACAAAATAGTCTTCTATATAAAATTAAGATCATGCTATACAAATAGAAACATTTCAAGTGCTTTAAAATATGGGGTTTAGTTGTTGTTCCTTTTAATGGGCAAATGCTGGTAAATTTTAGCTGAATTTCTAGGCAGCGTTTTTAGAAGTGATTATGTTTACCTCATACATAAATGACCTCAGAGAAGGACATATATTACAAAAAAAGATTGTGCCACTGGCAAAGCCAAATTTTGGCTGATGAGGATAAATCAGACTTTGTGTTGTGTCCTTAAATACAATATTTCTCTCATCCATTAAAGTAATCCAGTGCTGCTTCCTACTGGCACAGAAAATAATACTGGATTATTTTAATGAATTAAAGGCATCAAAGTTTAAAGGACAATGGAACTGAGACCCAAAAGTAACAATGCACACCCTACAACAGGAAAGGGGAGGAAAGTGCAGAATTTAACTTAGGAAAATTATTTGTAGGTAATACAATCTGCATAGAATACTACATAGCAGCAGAAAAAACAGGCGAGTCTTGATATGAGGTTCTAAATAGACAATTACGCTTATTATTCAGTTTAAATTATATTGGCACAAATTAAAGAAATAATAAAATTGTATTTGGAGTAATTTGTGCACTTCCACTGACCTTATAATAAGAAGGACATTGTTGAGATTAGGTTGCAGCAGAGACCTCTAATTTACAGTCTGGAAGACTTGAAAGATTAGCCAATTTTGATCTGTGAAGCTCTAGGGGGACTAGAATAAGGAGGATATCATCAAGTTGTATTGAACTCCGGGAGAGAGGGAACAGGATTGATGTCAATATGCTGTTATTAGAAATAAGTAATTTAAACCTCTAAGATACCTAAGAATATGTGGTGTGGGAAGAAATTAATTCATAGGAAATTGAAATCACTTTCTTTGTGCAGAGAGTAGGTGAAAACCAGACCAAATGTTCTGAGTCCATGTTCATTAAATTAGGCCAGAAGGGACCAGAGGAAGAATTTGAAAAAGTTAGCTTATGGGCAAATTTGGGTTTGTACAACCATGTTTGCCACTTATCGAGGTTTCTTAAAACTGGAGCTCATTTCTAGCCATCACCTTTGCACAACTGACAGAAATGGTGACTTGTCTTCACCCTTAATTGGGGATGAGGGGCATAGACCCACTTACCTAAATACCTTTTCTTTCTCAGCTGAGACAAGACTGACTTTTAGCCTTTCGCAGATGGTGACAGAGAGGGAGTGCCTGCATGTCTCAATAGGTCATTAGTCCTTCTGCTGTTTCCAGCTATATCTGCTGAAGATACCTTTCTGTCAGTGGAAAAGAGTGGGTCAAAACATCACCAGACAAATAATTTTCTTCTATCAGAAAATATGTGGAGCCGAGAGACCTTGTCATGTCTTATTAAAGATCATAGTGCCATAAACAGCACCCACTTACAGGGTGTTCAAAATTCCTTTTGCCATTCCCAGCTTTTAAAAAAATGCAGAAGTAAAAAGGCAATGAATTCTCTAGGTGATACAGGTAATACAAATGGCAGTAATGGTGTTACTGGAGGGGTTGCTTTGTCCAAAGGGACTGTCTCTTGGAAAGGCTGTTCTGCAGATCTTGTGGGTGATTCATCTCTAATTTGGCTGGCAAAATAGTTATCAACATGGTAGAGAATGCATCAAGGACTCACCTGCTCTCCTAGACAACCACAAAGAGATAATAATGAAATGTCTTTGGCTTAGGCATCTTTACACTCATCTCTTAGATTTCTTTCAGCGTTTTTCTATTTTATGGCAGCTGCAGGCTTTTTCCTGCTTTTTGTCAGGCCTCATTCATTTGTATTATTTTTTCTCATTGGAGAGTTGGGTAATTTTTCCCAAAGCAGAGCTGTGCATCTTCTAGCACTAATAAAATTCTTGTCTCTTTTCATTGCAACTTGCCTCCAGAGCAGGGCCTTCTGGCATCCTCTGCAGCACGGGAGATAAAATAATCAATAAGCTCAGATCTGAAAATGAAATGCAACATTTGTTTTGTTACTCAGCTCTACATGGCCTAAAACAGATGGCTTTGTGATGATGCTTTTAGTGTGCTCATAAGGATTTTTGAGTCATGTATGATTTTTATTTTGAAAATATAAATTGAATGAGTGGTTACTAGCACAATGATTTGACATCTATTATCCCCCTTCACAGATCAAGAACTCTAAGTGATGTACAATGAGAAAAATGCTTAATACAATTATTGAAATTAAATGGAACTGTAGTATATTGAGTGCATAAAGCTCTTTTGCTATTTTACATTGAAAAATATTTTAGTCTGTCTTTGTCATTGCTTGCATATGTTGGTCTGTACTGCTCAGCTTACACAGTGGCAGATAGTAAATGTATATGCATCAATATGCTTAGTAAATATTATTTACCTGATGGTGGCAAGTGTGAGACAAAATGTAGATTTTACGTGTATTTATCCTTTCTGTCTTCCTCTGATTATTTTTTGGTTTTGTTTTTTTTATGGCCAGAATTTATTAGGAATTAGTTTCTGTTGGATACAGGATGGTAATTTAAAACTAAAGAAGAAAGAGCACTTTTGTACTGCTGCATAAACAACGAGGTGGCATTTGACTGCATCGGAGATATCCCTTATCTGGGTTGAGATTTGCGACATCATTCCTGGGCATTCAGGGAGAGCAACATTTTTATGGCAGTCTTCCAGATAATGTTACTTTAAGGTGGATAAGATGAATAGCCTGAACACATTAGTGAGTGAGTGCTCTTTGATATTCTCAGTAAGAAATTGTATCCATGAAGAGCATTCCCTCCTACATCCATGTACAACTGCAGTCAAGTCCTGATGTTTCTTACTGAGTCATAGGGCAGCACTTAGCTGTGGTGCTGCCAGCACAGGGAGATGGCCGTTGACCCCTTATTAGGACACAGCAGAGACAGTTGACAGGAATGTAGTAACTGATACCCATGGGCTTAGACAGTCCAGGCACATTTGAAGCTCTTCTATTGCTTGTCGTAAAAAGTCTTAAAATACCCTCAGTACACCTCAGGAAGCGGTAATAGCTTAAATGCACGTGAAAAAATCATACCTTCTTTGAAATCAGCATGCTTTTGTCACAGATGGTTATTAGGGCCAAATAAAAAAATATCAGCAATTTCTAAAATAATTACTATACATAGGATGCAAAGCCTTTCAATCAGGCAGCTAGTGAAAACTTGTTGCATTAATAAATGTCAAAGCTATTGTTCAAGATTTTTGTAAACGTTGATGGAAGCAGAGAAACTTGCAGTTTGTCATCTACTTAGGATTAGTATAATTTCATTTTTGTTGAATATAAGTGGAACAATTGGAGGGTGAAGGAAGCTTCCTAAAACCAATGATCTTCTGTGGATGAAATATATTTCAGAAAGCCATGGGTTGACTGATCAGTCAATTAACTTCAGGAAGCTGCGGAATTGCTCCGATTCCATCCATTGCCAGGGGTTTAGTTTCCCTGAGAGGAAAAAGATGCTATAATTGCAAGCTGTGGGAGATAATGAGTGTACTAGCATTTGGCCAGAAACCAAAAGTGCTATTGATTTAGGATGGATATTCCTTCTAGAGACACCCAAAAGAGGTAAAATCAGTGCATTGAAATGGTTGAATACCCACTTTTAAAAAATGCAGTAAGGAATAAGGGAGAGAGACGTGGGTTGGAAAACTAAAACAGCTTTAATGAAAATAAGGACAATGAAATGAATTATATACAAAGATATACAAAACCAATATCGAACCCACCCCCTGCTGGCAATTACATCACCATCACCACCGATGCTGTGGAGCAGGCACTGGGGGAGTCCCAGACTGGACTCAGTGGCAGGTGGGAACTGGATTCAGGAGCTAGATTCAGGAACAGGAACACACAGATGCGGATGAAAGGCAGAAAGACAGAGTTCTCCTTGGACAGCAACCACTGAAGAAGAGAGCTTGACCCTCACGAACATGACACATATGGACTGCACTGCTCATTCCCATGGGTGCAGCCTTTTACTTATTACACTCCCAACGCAGTAACCAAGATTTAGCAGTGACCTTTGTCTGCGCAGAAGCAAGTATAAGCAAGAGCCCTTTTGCACACCAATGCTTGGTAACAACTCTAAACATCAAGTATTATCTTTTCAGAAGCAGGCAGTGTCTGTGAAAATATGGCATTGCCTTCAGAAAGTGCAGTTACTTCAAAGAGACTTAGCTGAAAAGTAAAATCACTAAACAGTATTAATTCTGTTCTGGCTCAAAGCAGGACACTGTTGAATAAACACATTAAAACAAATTGTAGGTTCCGCTGACATCCACTGGAGCAATGCTGGAAATGCACATCCTTTCCAAGTCAGTGGAGGCAGCTGAAACTTATGTATTCACCTGTGCAAGATGATGAGTAATACTTGTAGTCCTACTCACTTTAAAGGCTTTATCAGAAGAAAAAAAAAAAAAAACAAAAGAAACAAAAAAAAGAGACTAAAATATACAAACAACAGAGATTTCAGCTGTACTCTCAATGAGTTAGTCTGGCCATACTAATTTCTCTGTAATTCAAAGGCTGTGGAAACTTTCACTGTCTGTACAAATACAAGTTATAAAGTTTTACTTTCTTTGCAGTAAAAACTTAGGAAAGCATGAACTTAAATGTGGAATAGGTTCATTCTATTTGGTTTAAGAAAAAAAAGAAAATGGATTTCCACTGCTAAAAGAACAACTCTTTGATTACTTAGTGGAACTCCATGATTATTGAATAATGTATTTTTATTATATATATTGAATAATGTAGTATTATTGAATAGTGTAATTGAATGCTAGATCTCTGCTCTTAAAAACTGTAGTCTTAATTTTAAAGAGCTAAAACTTCAGACACTGAACACCTTTCTGAAGGTTTTCCAACCTTTAGAATATGTGAGCTGTCCTCTTTCATTTGAGACAAACCCCAAAGGAAAGGTCACCTCCTTGGAACTGGGAGGAAAACTGATTTGCAGATCAAATAGCACTTCCACTGATTGCTAACCATGTCATCAAGATTTCCAGGCTGTCTGTCACCTTTCTTTTCACACCACCACAACTCTTTGTGCTCACCTGACTTGCTAGCTTTGAAACAGCATTCATCAGCAAGCATGTTTTTCTGCCTTTTTCTTTACTTTTAATCATGTCTGTGCTAAGTATCAGTGGAAGTGATTTATGGTTTTGACTGTGAGCATCGTTGTTGATATTCTTTTACAACAGAGGACGGAGTCTTCGCAGTGACACCCAACCTCTTTGCTAGGCTTCATAAGGCTATGCAGTTAAGTCCTCTATGTTCATTACTGCAAGGAATATTTGGAGTGTCTCCACAAAGGCTAATTGCAATCCTTAAGTGTGGTGATGGCCATTCTTCACTGGTATCTCGATCTCATAGAAATCTTCAAGAGTTCTTGGCAAAGATAAAAATTTGTCTAGGATTTACAGCTTCTATGTTTGCCTTGGCAGTGAGATAGAGTGAATTAGCAAAGTACACCTATGAGAGAATGCCTTTGGCATTCTTATGGCGTTGGTAATCTCGTGTCACCAAGATAAAAAGTATTTCTTCAGTTATCCATCAAGAAATCAATGGACAGCCACAGTCTTTCCAATGTGGATCTGTGTTGTGTACTTGCTGTTAGTTCCAGCCCTGGGAATCACTTTACTGATGTCATGTTATTATGGAGCTCTTTCATCAATAACATATCTTCCAAGAGATATTAAGTTGTTTTGTTAGATCCTATGAAGCTACTGGGGAAGAAAAAAAAAAAAAAAAATCAGGGCCTGTTTAGTGTTATTTTGTTTTTTCAGTACAGTTGCCTAAAGACTTGATTATTAACTGCACTGGATACTGTCCTTTGCAGCTCTCTTTCTGCCCCAGATTCATTACTGGTTTCATACATTAACATATAAGAAAATATTTTCGTAAGATAACCATACTTTTGAAGAGAATAATAGCCTCCTTACGGTTATCATTTTGGATCAAATTGTGGTAGATGGTCTGAAAATCTCTCTGCAGCCGCAGGAGAAAGCATTTGTTCCTGTCTTCAGGTCGACAAAGCTGATGTTATAAAAAATGTTTTCTGAGAGTCTAGCTTATGGAATGTCAACAAGATCTTCAAATAAATGAAGATGAAGCTACCTTACCTTATCTAACTTCTACTTCAGGCAGGACAAAGGCAATGAAGAATGTACAACTGAGTACCATCCTTAAATTATCATTTTATTTATGCTGCTGATGCTGCAAAAGGGGGATGATGCTTCTGTCTTGATACATTATCTTCCACTGCAGAGGCCGTAGGGTTAAAACCAAACCAAAATAAAAAAAATCTAGAGAGAGCATTCCTTGCAACAAATGCTTCTAAACTGCCTTCCTATTCCTAGTACCAGAATGTCTGGATTTGCCTATGTAACAGACTATTTTTCTGAACCAAATCCACTTAGTCTTTTATTCACAACAATACCTTGCAAGCGATGCTAATGCATATCTAATTGATTACTCTTCTAATTAATTGGTTGAAAAGTTGAAAATCATTATTTCATAAAAACCTACTTGCAAACTATGGGCAAAAGCAACTGTACTGTAAATCTGAAGAAATAGAGTAGTTTGATGTGTAATTTTACAAATGAATACAGATTTACAGAGGCATGTCAAAATAAACAGATCTCTCTGGTTCTGCACTGGAGAAGACTCGCTGCCATTGTCAGTGCATCAACACAGGCAGTGATTTTCTCAGGTTCTGCATCAGGACTTGGGCTGCATGTTATATATTACATAGGGGGGCAATTTCTTTTAGGTTTTTGCAGACTTAATACTTATTTTTGGACGAAATTCTGATGGAATAGCATTTTTATTTTTTGTTCCTCTTACTATAAACTAATCAAATACCTAAACATTCAAAATTACTTCAACAATTGTCTGGAAAACAAATAAAGCAAACAAAAAAACCCCAAAAACTTATTTAAGGTTATCTTATAACCTTAGAAAAAGCAGAGAGTGTGTTTAAAATGAGAGATCTGCTGCAATGTATTATAGATTTCATAGTTGCTTCTTTATTTTATCCAGAGTACTGTTTTGGGGGAGCAGTGGGGAATGCCTTAACGAAAAAGAAACAAAGAATATGTGGGCTTTTCCTCACAGACATGCAGCTGCCCCTTGGCTGAAGCACAAAAAGCTGTGTGTTAATAGAGTATCGCAGTAATGTAAGGTTGGAAATAAAGAAGAATATCATGCCTAATGAAAACTGCCAGTACAATTTATGCAGGTAGGATGCAATTACCCAAATTGGAATATAGCCAGACATGAAAGCATCATACTTCGTTTCAGAAAATGCAATGAGTACTTATGATACAGCAAGCAGGAAGTTTTTTAAGACATTTGCACATCCCAACCATAGTACTTTACATGCAAATGTAAGGGATTTGTATATTGCTACCTCAACCATAGATGTATTTTTGTGCTTTTAACATACTTAAGCAGATGAGCTGGGTGTCTAATTTACAGACAAACAAAAAACCCAGACACTCACAAAAAAAAAAAAAAAAACCACTCAAAACCAAACAACAACAAAACCCCCTCACCAAACCACTTCCTATGATACACTGTTCTAGATGTTTCATCGCTTGGAGACCTAGCAGGATTTATATAGCTTGGGCACACTTTAAATACATAACTTACCAGATTTTCTTTTTAAAAAGGCATTGTTCTGGGAGTATGTTCAGATGAAAAAAGGAACTCTTGTTTCATAGCTCAATCTTGTTGCCTTTTTTTTTTTTTCTGAAAAAACCAAACAGTATATAAACATTAAGTTATTCTATGCAGTATTCTTCTGAAAGTTGCTGTATTTTATACAGAAGGCTATGATAATACAGTAGTCATTTGAGACTGAATTTAGAATTGACATGGAAAGTGATGTAGTCCAAGACTTGGACTGCAATATTACAGAGTTTCACTTATCAAAATGTCATTTATATTCCTTTGAGCCGTAAAAAAAGAAACTCTAAATATAGTTCTGATAGAAAGCAGTTCTCCACTCTTCTCTCATGTACTTTTATCTACATGTTTTAGTCCTTTGTGCTGGATGGATGTTTTTTCATATGTTTCTTCCATGGTTCACCCTGTACCACTTTCCATACTGCACACCACCCTGGGCAAGGGGATTAAATGACCTGCATCATTAACGAGTAAGTGTGAACCTGAAGCCATAGTTGATTTTGCATATGACTGAGGGCTGGAAAAACACATAAACTAAATAATTTCAGATTCTTTATACAGACTTATTTAGGCTTGCTTAGATGCACTTCTGAACATTGCACCATAAACAAGTGTTAGTCCTGGTTTGTAATATTAAAATGTCTTCTGTAATCTTGGGCTTTCTTTGAAGTTTAATTGAAACCCTTGGGACTGATACATTGTTGCCTTACAAAAGTGTGTTCCTAACATTGTTCCCACACCTACACAGATTCTGATAGTGGAATTTCAGCTGGTTTGTATGTTCTTTCAGGCTTTTAACTAGTATGCCGAAAAGAAAGGTATTGAACTTCTTTTGTAGTTTAGTAAAGATTTAGTTTGGGTTGGTTTGATCGAATTTTAAAGGTTGATGGTGAAATGGTACTTTGGAGAAATGCCTAATAAAATAAATCATTATTAGATAAGCTTAAATCGTCCTTAACTGTGGCTCTTTAATCCTATTACAGAAGACTAATTAGTGCTAATGTGTATTTTGGAACTTTTCGAATGGTGGTTTTCCCCTTCTCATCATACAGTAGAAGGTTCACATTCAACTGGCATCATTCTTACCTAAAGGAAAGATAATATGGCAAATGTATATTTTTAATTTTCTCGCCTAATATCCATTCATGATCTCATTCAGTTGTTGACACTTTCTTTCTGAGACTAATCAGGGTGATTTCATTAGCAGTACTCATTTCTGGAAGGAATAAAGAAATTATCTTAAGTTGACATTTGAGCCTTCCTGCAGTCCTCAGATTTTTTATGTCATTATTGTCCTCACTTATGAACGGTTGCTTCCAAACAGCAGATAAAATAGTCAGTTGCTGAAGCCAAAGGAGTTTCAAGTAAGTGACCAACCTGAATGTTATCTTTGGCTCACTCTTTGCACCTGCCGGTATTCTCTGCAGCAATGAAGGGCAACTGTTCCAAGGAAATCACAGTCATCTCTTTGCAAGTGTAAGCAGGAAGAGAAAGCCCCATTTATCTCACCTCTAGTACTTCTCAGTCCTCCTCTTTCCACTCTTCTCAATTTACCTGTCCTGCCTGTCCTACTGCAGCCCAAGAGAAGACTCACCCCTTTCCATGCTAGAAAGACATGGATGTATAAAAGCTGACTTAATGGGAGATGTAAGAAGCTGGACAGGCAGAAATAGCATCAGCATAGACAAAGATGTAAAGGACACCGACACCGTGTCCCCAGGCACTGAGTCAACTGACGTGAATAGCCGTCCTGTATTCCAGTGAGTTCACTGTGTCTCCAAAGAACAGGGTACTGAATAAAAACACCTATGGGGAATGGCCCCTGAAACTTCTTAACCTCTGTGGAATGACTGGGAATTGGTGCTAGCTGGTGTTGGGATTGTTTCAAATCCTAGTGTGGGCGTAAACTGGGGGAGGAGCAGTAACAGAAAGGTGAGTAGTGAAAGAGGAAGGTGAAGACATCTCAGATGAGGACAGATTAGAAGGGAAGATGACTACACACAGATAGTAGGGTAGTGCAATTTTTCATTATACAGACTTTCCCCAGACCAGTCTCCCAAGATATTTTAACCCCCAAATTGCCCCTCCCGGGTGTCAGTGACTGTTTGAGTAACCCACTGATTTCAGTGAAGAAAGTATCCTGGCCAGCTGAAAATTTCCGCCTATATAGGTGTGATAACGTTTTGTTTACTTAATTGTAGTTATATAAAGTATGCTTCAAACATTTAAATAATATTTTCCTTAAAAAACCCAAGAAATTTATTTTTTCATATTCAAGCACATTTTATTGTTTAACTGCTTAGTTCTCATTTAAATCAAAGTGAATTAGATATCTAAACATTTTGAAGATCTGAAGTTACCTCCAGAAAAATTATTAAAAATGTAGGGTTCTATGATACCTCAATATAGTAGATGACAGAAGTATAATGAGATTTTTCTAAGGAAAAATTTTTAAAAAAAAAAAAGCCATATTTGTATATTTTTACTTAGTTTTAAAGAGGGTGATAACATTTTGGGGTGTGCCGTAAAATAAATTTTTACTTCATTGCAAATGTGTTTTCCAAATACTGAAAATGTATAGGCTGGGTAGTTAATCTGCATCAGACAAATATTTTTCAGAAACTAGTGGTTGGCCACCAAATGTGGATTTCAAATACATATTTAAAACTTTTTATTTTGCTGAAGATGCCACTGAATTTGCTGTAGATTAGATAATTATCTTTCATTATTCTTAGATTAAAATCTGCTGAGCTTCATTCAGCTTTTGGACTTCTAAGTCTTGTAATTAACTTTTTTATAAAATATGAATAGAAGAGAGAAAACTTGGTTGTTTCTGAGCTCCAGGACTTGGAAAATGACGAATTAGCAGAAAGAGCTGAAGAGGTTGACAAGTCTACCCACATCCTTAGTATTATTGATGGATATATCATGGGGGAATTGAGGTCATGACACTGCTAGAGCTCCACATGTATAGCAAAACTGACAAATCTAAAGACTTTCATCCTCTCTCTCTGATATCCTTATGTTCTTGCAAATGCAATAAGCAAATAACACAGTGAAATTTCACTCTCTGAAATCAGTATGTAGAATAAATTTCCAATTATTTTACTTTTATTCATTTTTTATGAGAAAATGTTTACCTTACAACACTAATATTCACAAAAAAAAAAAATATATATATGTAAAGGTTGGAGAGAATTTGTTGAGGGATTTTTTTTTTTTTTAAAGTAAGGATTATAATAACTTATAAAAGAAAGTTTATGGAAGAATAGCAATGAAGATCACTGGGACTGTGAAAAACCCTTGAGAGATAATACTCCAGTTCTGGGAAGAAAGCAATCTAAATAAAAAGTTGAGTTGGATAGAAACGAAAAGCACAGAAATACTTTGTCCAGGGAAAGCTGTTCTTTTCAAACTTAACTTATTTTTTTCCAATCCATTTTCCTCTGCACAGACCTGTTTACATATTCTGATAATTTTACTTATAAAGAAGTCAACAATTAGCATGTAAAAAACAGAGGCTTTTGTTTATGAATTAAAGCTTGTAGTGAAGGTAGTTACATAGCAAACGTGTATGGGCCTATGTCAATATACTAGACTACAGGAATGCTCTTTGTTTCTCATTGTCTAAAATCTTCTGACCTTTGGTGTTGTTTGGTGACTTATGTGCTTGGAAGCCATTACTAAGAAAATTTCAAACTGTTCCAGCCACAAATAACTCCTCCAGCAAATTGGTGCTGTATTGCTGGGTAACGTTCAATCTTCATGTTTTCAAAAATCTAATAAAAAGGGATGTACCACAAGAAGGGACTTGAGTCCAGATGTTATGCATGTTCTTACCTGTTGTAGCAAATCAGATCGTTTGGGGAAACACTGTTGGAGTTTATACAGTGTATTTAGGGCTCACAATATGGCAAGGCAGAAGTTTTAGCACTAAAAAATGAACATCATCTCCATTATTCTCTAATATTTCTGTGCAGAAGAGTTCTGCCAGGGATTGTTCATCCATAAAGGTAAATCTTTGTACCTGCTTGAAAATATGGTCAATGGACATTCTAGATGCCACTGTGTTTTATCTTAATGCTTATGTTATAGGTGCATCAGTGACATTTCTTTCAGACATTAATTTTAAATTATTTTAATAGTCCTTTGGATTGGAAGTAAAAGATGGTTCACACCCACATTTCCCTCCTCCTCTTTCCTTCATAAAGCAGTAGTCATACATAGAAGGGGCTGGAAAGTGTTCCTAGCCAAGGCTGATAGAATTAAAGTAGCTCCAACTAGAAAGGAAAAGGTTGCAAATATATTTCCATAAAGTAAGCCTATGTGGTTGTGCTTCAGATATTGGCACAGACACAGGAGAAAAATCAATAGTGGAAGTTATCTGTAACTGACCTAATCTGTGAATGCAAGGTACCTCGCCAAAAAGAGGTTAATGTAGCACTAGCAATTATTTACAGACAGGGGAATTCTGCAGAGGTTTAGAAAAAAATACCTTAACAGCATTCTGGATAGGCTTCCATATAAAAAACACCAGTGGTAAACTCATACATGTTTCAAATATATTTGAAAGCAAAGCAACCAACCAAATAACAACAAAAAAGAACTAGTAGTGGGCCATACTCTGAAATATTTTGTAGCACTACGGGATTTACTAGATATTTTGGGGGGGCCTGACTATAGCCTTGTTGTTTACAGCATACATGTAAAATGATTTATTTTTCAAGTATGACTTTCAACAATAACAAAATGCCTAAATTACTGCTTTGAACTAGCATAAATTGCTGTGGTTCTATTAAAATAGCTGGAGCTACACTGATTTATATCAGTTCTGCTTCTCAAAGGGGTTTTTTGGATGGTCTGATGAACTTGTTCCTACAACAGTTAAGTGAAAGATGATAGCTATTAGATGATACAGCAGCATCCGATTGCTGCTTCAGAACGGACTCTTCCAGAAATAATTTTTCAAGTTAATGCATTGCATCTAACACTCATACAGGTTTCTTCATGTGCAAACTTTAACTGAAGCTCCAAAGCACTTGAGTATTTCTTAGTTGTAATGCTAAATAATGCAACTGCTTACCTAGTCAGGTTTTTAAAAAGCAGCGTTCACCAAGGTATATGAGTATCTTTCACAGGTGCTAAGAATGCTAATGCAGTAAGTCAGTAAGTCATAGAAAAACCTGTTAGGCAGACAGGCATTTATGGACCTGGGTTTCTGAGCAAGGTATGTGCAACACTTGGCGGGCTCTGTATTTGGACTGATGTGGACCTCCATTCCCAGGTGTAAATGGTTCCTGTACAAAGTCATTAAGATGAAAGTTTTGCTATTTTTGATGAGTTATAAAAACACATTAGAGTCCCATGTCGTTTCTCAATGAATTGATTCACAAATTCTTTTGTATACCTGGCTCAAATTGCTAATGTAATGTTCACTTTGTACTGATGTACAAAGTGCTAAGCATGTGCTGAATCGCAAGATTTCCTTTTCCAAGTGTCTTGCTCACTCTGTATGGCTCTTCCTAGTTAATATGTATTGCCTGTCAGTCTGTGATCTGTTTTGGTGACAAAATGGACGAGTTCTCTTATGTCCCTGGTGTGCAAATGTAGGTTAGGAGATCAGTGCTCACTTTTTGTACAGCCACCAGCTTGTGCAGCAGAAACAGGCATCTGTGATAGTCCTGTATCTCACATAGCTGTGCTATAGCTGTTTTAGTATAAAACAAAATGTGCATGCCTTAACTGAGGATGTTTGGGCAAGCCTGTGGACAATCCAAAATACTCATCTTAAGAAGTATAAAGTTTTCCTACATGTAGTAGTAAGATGTCGATTCCAGAAGTCAGTGTCAGCACCAGAGCATACTGAAAAAATCCTCCCAGAAAGAAAGTAGGAGAAGTCTCTGAAATACTGCCAAGACTAAGTGGATGGGAGAAATGTCTAATGTGAAAAAAAACAATGAAAACCAACATTACGCTTCTATTTTGTTTTCTTCCCCTTCCTCCTTGCATTTTCCATGTTTGAACAGATCTTTTGCCTTGCATGTAACTCGTCTTTTTCATGTAGCCTGTGGGTCTTACTTCATAAAGCAGCAGTGACTGCTATTTAGCTTTTAAACTTAGCTTTTTGTGGTTACTGTACAGTTACCTGTCTGTAGTGATAGCTTTTTTTTCCCTGTTATCCTTCAGACACTTCTTGCTAGAAAAAGTAATCCTGTACATAACCTTCACGTTCTCCTTCATTTCTTACACAGATGTTGAGGATTATCTGGCTGGGCTGATCTCTCACATCTCATCACTAATCTCTTTTGTCAGCTTGTCCATTCTTCAGACGTTATCTATTCTCTCGAAGTTCCTCACTTCTGTCCCTTATATGCAATGAAGGAACAAGGACAAAAGATCCAGTGAAAATAGCAGTGTAATTTACGTATTTCAGCTTTTTTTCTAGATGAATGCTAAATGTATAGCATTATGGCCTTCCTTGTCTCTTCTACCCATTGTTTCATACCTAGGATTTATTAAGACTGTGTTGATCAATAAGAGATACAAATTATAGCTTGTTGGACTCATCTGTAGTTGAAAATATTAATATTTGACTCTTCAATCATGATGGAGGACTCTGTTCCTTTTATATTTTTTCCTTGTTATTAACTCTCCCACACCAGCTGTCTTTAGTACAAAGGCAGGCAGATGTCTGTTGACAGCTGTATTTAGAAATTAAAGTGCTTTCTAGATTTGAATCCAGGATCTAAAATTTTAAGATCAATGCATAGATACAGTGGAGGTGAGAACTGTTGTTTTCATGTGAGTTTCATCCAAGTCCTACATTGATCTATCGTTCCAATCAGTGTTTCATCATGTTCCTATCCTAGGAAAATAGCAGCAGGCAAAATTGCACTGGTTCACAGAAGCTCAGCAAGCTGATACTTATTTTTCAGAAGATGCCATATTTTCAAGAAATACAATACAAATATATCAGACTGATGACGTAGTAATCCTTATCTCTGAGGAAGTCCACCCAGGAGGAATGTTAAACTGGCTTCATAAATTTTCAGGATTAATTAGAATTCCAGATAGATTACTGGGATTCCGAGCCCTTAGGTTGCACCAACACAGTATCATATTTCAGAGCTGTGTAAGCACAGTAGAATTTCTAATCGTGTGTTTTTTTTCCTCTACCTCTGGCTCTTGTAGTCAAATATCTGTTAAACAAGTCAGTCAGAAAAGTTAAACATATTTATAAAGGCCTGAAGCTATTTTCCCAACTGGAACCATGCACCATGTGGTGTAGAATTTCAGAACGGGGAAGAGCTTTAGTATTATTATTATTGACCTGCTGCAATTTTTGTGCATCTGGGTGTAAGAGAGGCTTCTGCATTTCTAATTCTGATTGTGGGGGGAATAAGTTATTCCTGATTGCACTTTCCAGCTATATTGTGAGAGATAAAAAATTGTTTCTCAGGTGGGTTGGCCCCAGCCAGCAGCCAACCACCCACTCGACTGCTCATTTACTGCCCTCTCCCATTGGACAGGGAGAAAACTGAAGGAAGGCAAGAAGACCGAGGGATCAAGATAAAGCTAGTTTAGTAAGTGTAACAAAATGGGAGTGTGAAAACAAAGCAAAATAAGGAGTTGAGGCACTCCTTCCCATTGGCAGGCAGCTGTCCAGCCGCTTCCTGGAAAGGGGTTAAGCATGAAACATAAGCATGAATTTCTTGGGAAGACAAATGCCATACTCACCCTGAATTCCTCCACCGTTCTTTGATCTGTTATTGCTGACTACGTCATATGCAGTGTGGAACATCCCTTTGGTCAATTTGGATGAACTGAATCCCCTCCCAACTTTTTGCCCACTCCCAGCCTACTCCCCAAGGTGGCAGAGCATGCATCATCCTAGCAGCAAAAGGCCAAACTTGATGAACATTGCTGTAGGTTGACCACAGCCAGTGGCCACTGCCTGACTTCTAAACAGTGCATCCCACCTTCCTTTCACCCATGTCTACTCGGAGCTCTCCTTGTCTGGGTTTTGCCTTAAAATTCACTGCTCAACCCTGAGTGGATTAGTGTGGTACCTTGTGTTACAGCTCATTGAGCCACGTAATAACTCTGCATGCATCACCACTTCCTCCCATGGTAAAAATGCTTGGCATCCAGAGGTGGCATTATGGTGGAGTGTGTGCTTCAGGAGCAAAGGTCTCTAAAGGCTAGGAAACAGATTAGTAAAAGCTACAGGAGCAGCTGACACATTATATACATTATACAATACTTTTGTGATGTGTTTGTGATTCTTGTGGGAAAATTAACCCCTAAACTCATCATATGTCCATTTTTAAAACAGTTTTGATTCTGGTAGCACATATATTTTAAATTCTAGTTAAACAGTTTATGAGATGCCTGTAAGATAAAATAGCTTTACTCAATGGAGAGTTTTCTTCTCTCAAACCTATTAAAATTTCAAATATCAAACTTTCCAAGTCCCTGAGCCAAAATTCATAAAGCTTTTGAAACATCATTTTACATAAACAAACAGCCATTGTGCCTGATGAATTGATGTTGAATGTTTTATATTAAATTCTTAGATTCCCTGGTTGCTTCGATAGGATTCTTCACTTTGCAGGATTGTCTGGTTTTACTTCTTGTGTGATGCAGTATCTGATTAGTATACTAATTGTTCCTAGAATATTGTATCTAGATTCAAAACTGATCCTGCTCTGAAGAGCTTCCCCCCACTCCTCCTCCACTTACTGAAAGTAATAAATCCGTGCCTTTCCTTTTCAGAAGTAATTGAACCACTTTAAACGTGAAAGTCTAGATTGTCTCTACACTGTCTCTTCAGTTCTCCCACGCTACTTCTTCCCGCTCCTCGCACCTTCCAATAGCTTCATTGCCTTTTGTTTTCAGTTTAACAGCCGCTATTTCTTCTTAATTTTATCTTGTCTGAATGCCAACTCTTTTTTCTTATTTTTTCTTCCTGATGTTTCTTTGCTAGGTTTTCAACTGCCATCATTTCACATGATCTGCTCTTCTTCAGTCTATACCCTGTATATATTTTTCTTTATTGTTTTACAATACTGTCTCCTCTCTACTTGCTCTTGACAGTATGTGTATCTTTCTTTGTCCCATTTCTTTCCTAAATTCACTTTCACATCTGTTTCAGCCCCACTTTCTTGAAAAATTTCCTCATTTTCCCACTGTTCATGCTCTATACCATGTCTTTTTTTCCCTCACATCTCTTCCTCCCTTGTGACTTCTGAACATTTCAGTTGAACCAAAAAGCAGATGCTGGCCAAGAGGAAGGTTTGCTAATGCCAACTTGCAATCCCTGTGGGTAAAATGAAGGAGTTCGAGTTTTTATTTATTTTCCCTCTTCTAAATAAAAGGTGGACTTGCTCCATATTAGAGTCTGTTCATCAACCAAAGATTTTTAAATACGTTTCTCATATTTGCAGGTTCTGTGAAGCACGTCCTTTTTTTTTTTTTCTTGGTCCTAATTTATCATTTTGTGGCAAATTGTGTGGAAAATTACTTAAAAACAAAATAGGAAATCACCAGATAAGAACTTTTTTTAAATCTGATTACAGCAAGCAAGAAATTTTCCTCAAGGAAAAATAATGATATTAATAACAGATGTTTTGGGCAAATGAGGCCAACATTTACTTCTGTTTATCTTTGATGCACTCATTAAATATAGATTTAGGTTGCTTGAGCTGTTTGGAGAACATAAAATATTTATCTGGTACTCCAGTGTTAATTTGTGGTTGGCCCCATGTGTAGTGGGAGGTAGTGTTACAGTATTTGTTCCAAAGACCACAGAGAAGATGTCATGGTATACATTTCTCATGCTCCAAAATTCTACCTAAAAATGACAGTGGAATTCTGACCACAGGCTGTGTCATTTCTACATGGGTAAAAGTCTGCCTGAATGAAAAACACACAGGCAAAAACAAGTGTAACAAATTCATGACTCTGATTAGCGACACGAAAATCTTCATTGCACTCAGCAAACGATAATGACAGCTACCTACACGGTGGCTGATCATCTGTTGTTATTATGATTCTTTGTAAGGCTGGGTGTAGAAACCAATTTCAGCAGCATTTCCCAAAGAGTTCTTTTTTCTTGTGTCTGTAAAACCCCTTTCAGTCTAAGGAGAGGAAGATTTAGTCAAGTGGTGTATGCTGCTGTTGTGCAGATTTCAGTTTTCCCAAGTTCAAAGAAAACAAACAGCTTAATTTGTTTTCTCTGGCTATCATAATCCAGCAAAAGGATTGTGTAAACAGCTGGCCAGAACTAGAAGATGCTGGCTTGGCTGGAATGGTGGTAGCAGTAGCCTAAACAGTAAGGAGCTCAAGAACAAGGAAGTTAGGCAAGATTTGACAAGTCCCTTTGTTAGGAAGGCAAGATCTGTTAAGTGATGTTGGCCAGTGATGGCTGGATGGATTAAAGTAGCCAAAGACAGGTGCTGAATTTTGGAGCTGTTTATGCTCCAGAAAAGTTGATGTTTACAGTTAAATTGAATTTGAATATACAGAGCAACGCAGATGGTAGAGAAGGCCCTGGTGGGAGGAGTTAAAATTACTTCTTTTTATACTAACGAAGGCATAAACAGAATTTTAGCTATTTGCAAAGCAGGATAAAAAGTAGGTTCATGGAGGATACTTAGTAGAAGCATGCAATACTGGTTGTTTTTTTTAAATACCGTGCTTGAAGTTCAAGATGATGACTAATCTTCCATGAAGACACATCAGAGGGATGGACTCAGTATTGTCTGTCCAGCACATTCAAACATAGTTGTAAGATGGGCACAAGGAATGTGTGTTTTGTTTTCTCCTCTCCATTGACATTTTGACTTGTGGTTTACCCTTTTCTAGTGTATATTTTCAAGATCCTATCTGCAGTTATTATTTTCAATACCCTGATCTTTCACTTTAAAAAATGATGCTGAGTTCTGCATATGATCCCAGCTGTAAAGAGCTACAATGTTGAAAAGTTTGTGGTATAAATATCTGGTTGTATATTTCCTTACACCTTTGATTCTACCGCAATAACAAAGTTGAAATTTAAGTATAATTATGTAGCTAACTAAGGGCATACTTAGAACACCCACATATCTGTGGAATAGTCCAAACAGTTTGAATATGTATTTAGATACATCCTCAGCCGTGTTATCTTTTTTAATAGAACTGAATAGCTTTAAATGCAGACTAGTCTACTGAGGCTGCTGGTTAATGTGCCTCTGTCATGTTCAACATTTCAAGGATCATATTTCAAAGAGAGTTTATTTTTAAATTGCATTTGAGCCTGCAGTTTAGAAAAAAAATCAGCAAATGGGGCCAAGTAAATGCGATCACTTTTATCCTGTCAGTATTAATTTTCTGCACAATATTTAGAATGATTTCATATTCTGTTTAAATGAAATACTTTCAGTCCTTTCAGTGATAAGATAGCACAGCTTTTGAATATACACATCGCCTGCTTTGCTTCTGTGTACTGCTGGTGCCTGCTTGCTTCACAAAGTCACATCTGAGCATAAAGCTGACTCTGTGTGAGCAGATTTTTGCTTTTAGTTACTCCACAGTGAGGGCTGGAGAGGCAATAATAGCCGTGAGTACTGCAACTCATTCCTACAGTAATGCTAATTTTGAAAGCAGAAATGGAAATTATGGTTGTCTCTTTGTTACATGCAAGACAGATGAATATAGGAGCTTCTTCAGTAAAGGAGCTGAACGAATTACATAAATTTCAGCAGCTTGAATTCCTTTGAAAAATAAAAGGAATTAGATTATGCATACTATAATTTCCATAGCTAAAGCTGGCATAATTGTGTCTCAATTCAGGAAACTGTGTTCCTGTTACTATGTTTGTACAGTTTAGCTTTACCTGCATGGTGGTGGTAACTGTCATACTTGGAGATTGTTTTGTATTCTTCTACTGAAAGGACAAAGCAGTGAAGCTTCACCTTTTTTGGTGCTACATAAAATGAGGCTGTAGAAAGAGAAATAAAAGCAGGCTGATCTTGCTTCTATGTTTAATCAATAAGTGTAAGGAAGCTATTTTAACAAAAAAGGACACTTGAATTGTAGGGTCATGCTTCTTGTGGAGTCAGCAATTTATTAAGTAATGCTATGGCACAACTCCCAAAGGTGCTGTCATAGGGAAGCTTCTCGGGCATTTCTTAGATCTACCAGCAAGAGTAGCTCTTTCACCCAGCATCTCAGGCTTGTCCAAATCACATTTAGTGTAAAATGGAGTGCATGTCTAACAGAGAAGGAGATCTTGTTGGAGAGTATGATAAATGTCTCTAAGACTCATTTGCTGCATCTGTAGAAAAGAAACAATTCAAACATGATGTTAGAGCACTATAAAATGAATGGCATTGCCATCCTCTGCAGGCTGGCTACAGGGAAGGATGCTGTTTACATGGGAGTATTTATGTATTGTTTTTTCTTTTGCTGCTTGTAGCATTTTCTGATGAGAAAATTTTTCTCTATCTCCTTTTGCCTTTTTATAACTTAGATGGTTTTGAGAGCTGAGGTTATATTTTCCACACACACGTTATGCCCTGTTTTATATCAGGAACATCTTTTCTTATATACTCCTTATAAGGGAGGTCAAACCCTACGAGAGAGGTTCAGAGAGGCTATGAGATTTCCATCCCTGGAGGTTTTCTGAACTCAGCAGTGCAATGCCCTGAGCAATCAGATCTAACCTGCTTTGAGCAGGGACTTGGACTAGGTGACCTTAAAAGGTCTCTTCCAACATAGATTTTTCTCCTTTTCTGTGGTTGTCAGAACTGAGTTGTGTTTTTTTTCAGGATAATTATAAAGGTGATATTAGGTATCCCTGAAACTGATCTATTTTGGCACAGAAGTGGGTGATGACAGTATATAATTAATTTCTAGAGCAGGTTTTTATCACCATTCTTAAATATGTAACCAAGGAATTTGACTTACAGACAAACAGCAAGGTGGGATGGCTTAGGGCTAAACCAGCATGACTATAGGTTATGAAGGAGGATCAGCTGTCTCTAGGGACTGGATCTCTGCCACCTGTCATGTGTTTCATTTTTACCCATCCAGAAACACTGGGAATGATGACAACTGTTTAGTTTGTTTTGTTTACAACCCTGACATGTTAATACATTTTTCTGGTTGTTTCTAATGTGCGAGTATACAGTTGTCCTATAATTAATAGCTCTCAGATAACTGTTTATCAACCTGCTTAAAGAACAGGTACTGAATTACCATATTTAAGCTTTCATAGTATCTTTAATAGATTGTTCACATCAAGGTTAAAGATACCATATTGCTTTTTTATAGAGTTGTCTCAGGAATGTGAGTTGCTAACTTTGTTGGCTGGCAAAAGAGATGGAGGCAATGAACTTTTGATTAACGTTAAAGAAATGTATCTGCTGTTGCAAAGAAGAATATAGGCACCGTTCACAATTCACTTCCTGTTGTTAACCTAAAAATGTTATATATCTCCTGTCACAAACTAATAAGTGGAGAGGACATTTAAGAGATCAGTAATACAGTAAAATTTATATTTTTAAGCCTTTTGTTGAAGATAGCATTTTCAAGCCGTTAAGAAGATCCCTGGGTTTAGGAGTCTGTGATATTCACCCGTCTAAGAGTTACACCTCTGAGCTTTAAAGCATAAAAAGGCATCCTGCTGCCACTGTTGAACCCTTGTCTGCAGAGAAGCTGTCAGACTGCTCCAGGGTGGACTTCCATAATTCACTGTAAGAGTGTAATAGAGCCTGTGTTTCACAGAATCCTCAGGATCCGTGTTTTATGGTAAAGGCATCACATCCAGTAAAGCACGTGGGTGTACCTTTGCACAATTTTGTCTACTTTCCTTTTTGACTTGTGCAACTTCTTCTCAGGTTTTCAGTAGAAGTGACCAGAAGGTAGCAACTAGCAACAAGACTTGTTTGAGAATGTTGTCCTTGGTTTTCTGGCCCTATTCCAGAAATGGAGCTCAGCTAGTGGTCTAATAAATTGTATAGCTGAATTAATTGCTTTTGCATAAGTTAGAAGATTCCTTTGTTGTATTCTTCCATGAACTAAACTACTATGTAGGGGATAAAGAGGAACCAAAATGATTGTCCATATTACAAATATGAATATATTTAGCAAAGTGAAAGAATTTGGCTTATTTAACTTAAAAAAGCTGAAGACTCTAACCCAGTTCAGTAGTGTAAAAAATGACTGGAAGAGTGGAGGAACAAAGAATTTTCCAAAATGTACTTTTGGCAAGAAATAGTGGAAGTAGATTGCAGTAAGGGAGTCTGAGGACTAGATATTGAGAAACACTTTTAAACTAAAGATTGTGAAGTACTGAAATAGGTTGCCTGGGGAGACTGCAATATTTCCATGGTTTTGAGGTTTTCAAGAATAGATTAGACAAATATCTGACAGAAATAGTTCATGTGTAATTGATCCTGCTATGGGAACTTAAATGACCTCTTAAGATCCACTCCATCTCTCTTTTTCTGATTCTCCGTAAACAGTGTGAGTTGTTCAGGCTTCTCAGGAAGCTTGCTGAAAATCAATTTTTTAGATTATCTTTGTTGCCATAATCAAAACTGCTTTGTGTTCAAAAATGCAATGGATTATGTATTACGTTTGGTCATACTGTTTTTGGTGTTGGAAGGATAACTGTTGCTAAACTCTAACAGTAAAGAAGTTTGAGTAGTGAAAACATGATTTAATATGTCCCAAGAATAGAAATTAATAGACTGGTTTTGTCAAAAGGAGTTCTCAGTGGGAAAAGTTACGGAAAAAAATCCATATTACACTGTATGGACTTGGATTAAAATTCCCTCAGAGAAACATAATGGAAAATTCATGACATTTCAGCTCAAGCAGTGTTTCATTTTAATTCCAAGCTTTGCTTTTGGATTTGTATGGTGTTTCATTGCATAAGTCAAAGCACAAAATACAACAGTGTTTTTTGACATATCAGAATGTGATTGACATGTCAAAATATGACACAGTTGATTTAGAAAAAAAATTAAAAAAAAAAAGGCGGTGACAATCAGTAAAGGCAACTTTTTCTTTTCCTGCTCATATTGGCTCTCAATGGTTTTATAGTGAAACAATTGCAACGATATAACCATGTTTTAACGCATCACTATCGATGTGCTCCATAAGAGACAAGAACTGTGCACTGAGTTAGGACACTGCTAAGCCTGCTCTTCCCAAATCAGTGTGTCCTTTCCATTTCAGTTTCAATTAGCTGCAGTTTTCACTTTTTTGCCATGTGTTATTAAGAAAACATTCTGTTAAACATAAAATATTGCAAGTAAAGAGTGAAGGATTCTTTGTATGAGCTTGTTAGAGTTACTCCCCTGTGAGTTTTTTTTCTGTAGCTCATTAGTGCTGCTACACCTCTACGCTCAACTCTAAAGATTATCACCTGGGTTAATCTGGTCCTGGGTTGAATCAGGAAATGAAGCCATAGATAAACAGGTTCTTCATAACTTGCTTTGCTTTTGCCACTTTGAACTAAGGAACTGACAGGAGCTGGTGGTCTTTTGACTTTCTGATGCATCCATATATGAAAAATTTCCAAAAAGATGAGTGTAACATTATTAATATTACAATAATCAGTTTTTACTGTGATTTTTTTTTTTTTTCTGTACAGAAATAAGATTAAGAAGTAGTAGGTAATGTAATGGATTTAAGAAAATCCAGAAAGATTTAAGTGGGGGTAAAATAATCCTTTTCTACTTAAAGAAAACATTACACAAAAACATTACTGTGAAATTTTAAATACAGAGACACAGTAAAGAAATACCTATAATCTGTTAAAAGCAAAACATGCAGTTCACTCCAAATACTTGCAAATAGATAAAAAATATTAATGTATTCTGTTGCTGGAATTACTGAAGGGAGAAAATTTTATTCTATGAAGAAAAAACAATGGATAATAAAATAGCTTGAAGAAGGTTGTTGGTTTAGATCAGCAAAGACAGGAGATAGCTCTGGTGAAAAAAAAAAGCATAGATCTTTGTATCTGAGATGAGCAAACAGTTTTCAATAAACATTGAGAAAATAAATAAGTTATGATCCATTACGTCTCACCATGACTAGAATCATAGAACATTTTGGATTGGGAGGGACTTTTAAAGGTCATCTAGTCTAACCCTTGTGCAGTGAGCAGGTACATCTTTAGATCAGGTTGCTCAGAGCCCTGTCCAACTTGATCTTGAGTGTTTCTAGGGATGAGGCTTCTACCACTTCTGTGAGCAACCTCTGCTCTACTGTTTCACCGCCATCATTGCAAAAAATTTCTTCTGTATGTCTAGTCTAAATCCACTCTCTTTTAGCTTAAAACCGTTACTCCTTCTCTTGTCACAACAAGCCCTGCTAAAAATCTTGTCCCCATCTTTCTTATAAACTGCCTTTAAGTGCTGAAGGACTGCAATAAGTTCTCCCCAGAGCCTTCTCTTCTTCAGGCTGAACAAGCCCAGCTCTCTCAGCCTTTCCTCATAGGAAAGAGGTGTTCTGTCCTTCTGACCATTTTTGTGGCCCTCCTCTGGATCTGCTCCAACAGGTACATGTCTTTCTTGTTCTGAATATTCCAGATCTGGACACAGTACTCCAGGTGGGGTCTCACCAGCGTGGAGTAGAGGGATAGAATCACCTCCTTTGACCTGCTGGCCACATTTCTTTTGATGCAGCCCAGAGTACATTTGGCCTTCTGGGCTGTGAGCATACATTATCAGTGTGTGTCTGGCTTTTCATCCACTAATATCCCTAAGTCCTTCTCTTCAGGGCTGCTCTCAAGCCCTTCATTCTCCAGATTGCATTGATACCAGGGATTGTCCTGTCCTAGGTGGAGGACCTTGCACTTGGCCTTGTTCAACCTCATAAGGTTCACATGGACCCACTTCTCAAGCCTGTTTAGATCCCTCTAAATGGCAAGCCATCCCTCTGGCCTGTCAGCCACATGACTTGGCTTGGTACTGTCTTTGGTTGGACTTGATGATCTTGGAGGTCTTTTCCAACCTTAATGATTCTATGATCTGGAGACTTTCAAAGTTTGCCCTCGATGCCACTGTCTGTGTCACTGATTAAGTTATTAAACAGCACTGGTCCCAGTATGGACCCCTGAGGGACACCACTTGTCACTGACCAATTCATTTGGGCTGCATAAAGCCATTGTGTATTCTAGAAAGAAGAAAAATAATGTCTTAGTGTGCAAAATACAGTGTTGAGTAGCAAACAAGGTGGCAGTCTAGGCAGCTATTGGCATTGTAATGCACAGAGTTGGCCATTTGGCATTTCCTGTGTTTTCTGAAGTTTTCTAATGTGCAATGTCTGCAGATCCATAGACCTGGATAAGAGCAGAGACAGGGATGTTGGAGGAAAGTCCTTCTGTGGCTGTTCTGTTCTTGAGGTTGGCAGCAAGAGAACAGTTACCCAAGTCCCATGTGCTACATATTCAAATGTTTAAATCCCTGTTCAGTGTGATCATATAATGGTCAAAGACACATTTAGCAAACATGTTCTGCTAAATTTGTATTGCAATGATGGCAGTATGTGTGTAGCTGCAGAGCTTGTCTCTGCAGTGTGAGGAACATAAAAGGGGCTTTTCTCCTTTTTTTTTTTTGTTCGGTTTTGTCTAAAAGTACTATGTGAAGTGGTTGTTGTAATACCTCAGCTAGACATCCCTCTAGCAACTGTTAAACTGTTGCAGAGAGTCTAGTGCAGGTACAATGGTTCCCTCATGTGCTCTCTATTCAGCTGGTGGGTGGCTGGGCATTAATTAATGTTATTATGAGTGGTGGGGGGAAAAATGATCAGGAGATAACAGCATAAAAACATGCTGTTGATCACTAGCTGTGTACTTTACCTTTTCTACATTGTGCTATTTTAAAGCTGAGTATAATTAGAAGAACAAGTCAGAAGGGAAAGGGAAATGTTTTGCTTGCTTTTGCTGATAGTTTGCTGTGCTTATGGAGTTAGGATCCTAGTCTGAGGGGACAAGCAACACTACTTCCATTTATATTGGCTTTGTAATTAAATATCTGTGGCAGTCCCAGATAATAACGAGACCTGAAAAAGCCCATGCTTTTGTGATAGCAAAAGTGTGAGGCTCACTGACTGGTGAAGAGGTAAAAGTTAACTGGTGTTTTTCATTGCTTCACTCAGAGTAAGGAACACGGGCAATGCCAGAGAGCTGCATTTTCGGAAATGGAGTACCTGACACTCTCTGAAGACAAAGCTTCCTTATGAAATCTCAAGTTGGGCACATAAAAATGTAGGATATATTTGATAAAAAATATTCTAAAGTTACCAGAAGGCAAAGAGCAGCTTCACCTGATTTTTAAGGAAAATATGTATATACATAGTACCTCTCTTGGTTAAAATAGCTCCTTTGATTTATTATCAGGCACAAATACAATTTAGAGTGTATATAATTTGTCTAATAGTTTTGAGGACCAGGAAGATTCACAGTTATAGTCTAATAGTATTTGGAGGCTTTTTCTTTTACAGGATGAGTATTAGACCATTTAGTATGCAAACGTTGTCTTATATAAATTCTTTAATACACAGTTTATTTGAATGATAAGGAAGACGGACTCTTCTGAAATTTCTTATAATAGTTCAGTTTACATATTTGACCTTGGTGAAAACCTCATTGCATCAGAACCTTTAGAATTACAAGATATTTGGAGAAAGGTAAAAACCTATTAGATCATAAAATCTGTTTTTCTGCTGTCTCTCAGAGGGCAAATCTGATATTAAAATATTGCTCATTTTGGTCTTAACTAAAGGGCTGAAGTGATTTAAGCCTCGTAGTAACTCACCTTTTGGAATTTTCACTGGAGTATGAACACATTGTGGCCACCTGTAATTTCATTACAAGTAGCTTTTTGAATCACAGGTGTCTTCCAACAGTTTTTATTTTTAAAAACAATTCTAGGAGTATGTTATTATATTGTACATTAAAATGAAAAGGTTATTTGAGAAGATAGATGCCTTTTTCCAGGCTTGATTTATTGCTTGTGTTTGCGATCCATAAAAGTAATGTTTATTCAAACAAATACTGAAACAAAAGCACAATGACATTGTAGTAATGATAAAAACAGAGGTAAAAGTGTGTTTTGAGGAATGATGTGCAATAAGATCTCATATAGCCCACATTTGCTAACTGAGGAAGTGTATGGATTCTAGTCAGCTCCAAATACTGCTTTCCCCCCCCTCCCCACTTTGTTAAATTGTGCAATTAAAACATATTAACTACTTGCATTTTGGAGGTCTGTCGGTTGATACCTTCTGCTTATGTCCTTACATCCCCATGAGGGGAAGGAGGCTGTGCTATAGCTGAGAAAGTCATTCATGTTGTAATAAAAAGTAGTGGTGCATACGTAATCTCATATCCTAAGGTGAAAAGTGTGTGCTTGTCTCATTTTCTTATTGCTATGTACAGCACTTTTTGTACATAATTTCAAGCTGGCTAAGATCCAGGCTTAATATATAGTCAGTCACAACTGAGAAGCTGATGTTGAACTATTGGGATCAACCACAGGAGGTGCTCTGAGAGTTTCAGTGCTACTGGAGAAAGAAGAGAAAGGAGAAGGTACAGGAGGATATTGTAGGTTTTGTAATACGGGCATTTAAATAAAATGTAACATCTGGCTGATTGCCAAACAGTTCATTGGGCAGATGCAGGATTATTTTAGTACTGCAATTATGCCAGGCTTTATTATTTTTTTTATAGTTCATTTAATTATCAAACAGGAACATTTGTGAGAACTTCACTAAATTAACTTTGGGGGATAGCATGAATTTTTAGGGTAGTTTGCAGGTTTTGAGAATTTTCACTCTGGAGTGTGTATAGCTTTGCAGAACTGCTACTGTGTAACTTCTTAAAAAAAAAAAAATCATCACTCTATTTGTGAAATCCTTTTAAAACATGTAAATAGGGAATTTTTTATCCTGTGAATCTGTGTGGGACTACAGTAAAACATCTCTCATTGACCTTCCCAAAAAGCAGAGTTCTGCCACAAGCTGTGCCTGAGCTTGTGTATGGCCTCATGCTCTTCTATGGTAAAAAGGCACAATTATTTCTGATGCAGAGTGGCAGAATCTCGCCACTAGAAATGAAACTAGTATCGCCTCCTTTTTGCTTGCTAAGATACTCCCTTTGACATTGAACTTTACACTTTAGCTGTAACAGAAAAAATGGCAAAGGCTACAGCAAGAGGAAACGTTCTTCAGGGCTGTGGAGCAAATCTAAACCTGTGACATTAATTTAAGGGTTCAGTTCAGAAGGGAGGTGCTCTGTTTCATACACTCCACACCCTCCCAAGGATGTGGTGACTGAGTGCTTTGCTGAACTACAAATGTTTTGTTAAAACCTGTAGGGGAGGGAGAAGCAGCATCAGCTCTATCAGATAAAGTGGTCTGGTTCTCTGTGCTCAGTACTGTGTAGAACATAGGACCAGTTCTCTCTCTGGTTAAAATTATTTATGGGAGTCTATTGAGGTATTTCCAATTGTCTAGTAATTATAGGAAGGCTGAAAATAAAAATTCTGTAGGGCTTTAGCTTTCCTTCTGTCAACGCTAACTACTCCACCTCCAGTCTCACAGACACAATAGCCAGAAGTCTTACAAAACCAAGCTGTCAGAATAGCTTCCTTTGAATTTCAACAGAGTGCATAAAATGTGAGAGCCTTAGATCATTTCTGAGGGCAGGAAGCAGTGAAGGTTGGCTTTAGCACTATATTGTCCTGGTCCATATCTTACCTTTGCATTATCCTTTCCAAACTATGCGTCATGCACTTAGCCATTTGCAAGATCTGGGGAATATGATGGATGGGGTGTCAGTGGCATAGAAGCTATTTCAGGTATAAAGGAGATGAAGATTCGAAGGGGACTCATATTGAGATCTTAACAAGGTTGGGGAAAAACCCTGTAACTCCAATGCTGTAGTAGAGGTTTGGCAAGCTGGATTGTTTCAAGATACTTTGGCATGTGGCTGATATTGATATTGTGTTTTTTGTTTGGTTTTTGGTTTGGGTTTTTCCTAGGTTAATTCAAATTTTCTTTTAATGCATTATTTTCTTAAATGGGCAAGCCTGCCCTTCAAAGTTTAGGGATTCACACTGCTCTTTAGCAGGAATCTGACTTCCCAACAGAACTGGCTACTAATGAATAATGGAAGGTAGGATTAAAAAAAGAAAATTGAAGAGATGAGAAATGAATTGTTGTACTTAGATTTATTTGGAAATCAGTGTCAGTGGTTTAATCTGAACTGGAGGGCATAAAAATCTCTTGAGCCACACAGCTCAAGTGTCAGTTTATGCAGTGAGCTTGTTCCACAAGATTTTTGTTACTCTGAAGTCTATCTGATATCAAACCTTGTTACTCATTTCTCATAAGGCCTCATAAGATCCAAACCAGAAGGTGTATTTGGAGCCAGGAATTAAAATGTAATGCCTTTTCTTTGAAAAATGGAGCAGGTTTAGGAATGAATGTGATAACTCATCTTTGATTCTGGCTCTTGAGGATGTTTCCTGAGCACTGTGAATGAAGGGTATTTTTTAGAACTAATTTTCACTCACTTTACACATCTATATCTTTAATATCAATAAGAAATGACTTGGAAAACTGCTGTGAAAACTGAAAAACAGGGGCTTTGGGCATTTAGTCTGCTTCAGTGAACTATAGATTGCCTTCTACAGATCATGCCAGCTGAATGCTGCAGGTAAGAAATACTGCAAAAAGAATCAGTAAGTATGAGAAAAGGGGTTTGTTAAAAAGATTTTACTTACCTTTGTCCTTAGTAACATAAACCTTAGCTCACTGATATTAATTTTTCTGCCTGCCTTCCAGTCTTCTCACTCAGTATGTATATTCATATTTAATGTCATATTATTTTAATTTACTGACCACTTCCAATGGGCTTAATTCATGCCTATCCTTCATTATTTGAATAGAGTTTCCAATACACTTTGTTCTCATATCTCTTAGTGATGTTAACAGGATGTTGCTATCATGTTCACTCTTCTACCTTACACCTTTATTTTGGAGTGCATTTTCTTGTGTGAAACACTGAAGGGACATGGGACTGAATATACCGACTTCTTGCTACTAGCCTAAGGTTTACTGTGATTAAATGGGAAAAGTCTTTTTAGAGATATTTCAATGGAATGTAAAATCCATAGTGGCAGTATACAAATGCAGTCGGGTTCAGCTGAGGCTTTGTGACTTGCTTTTCAAACACAACACTATTAAAAAGATGCTCAGCTGAAATTCAGATTAGCTGAACCCTGCCGCTTTTAGGCACAGAGAGTTTAAATAGAACAAGATGCTTGAGAAGAAATACATTTGTCTTGTTGAAAATGATGAGAGGTATAAACAAGATGAAGAGTTATTAATTTATCCACTCACTGTTTCTCATGGTACTTCAATGGAGGTCGTATGATGGGGAAAAGCCCATTAAATCACCTCAGAGCGTGTCCAAAGAAACAAAAGAATGATTAGTGGGATTCATTGCTCCAGGAACTTTTGTAGGCAACAAGTTAAAGTGAGTTCAAAACACTGGGCTTTTTTACACTCATCTTGATATCCTCCCCACTGCCTGTGAGGGAAGAAGCACAGAGAAAAAACAGGTAAATCTTCCCATTACTTAGTGAAGTGGTGAATAAGTTAATGCTTTTATCCAGTTTGTTTGCCATAACTAGACCCAAATAGTCTAGTCTGTTACCTAAATAGTAAGAATGCAGAGTTAAGAAAGAAACATAGGACAGAAAGAAGGAAATTTAGGCACTGGTGAGTTGGCTGCCCTTTGCAAAACAGGGCTGTTCTGAAAGCATTCAGTCAGAGTACAGACAACGGCACACAGCTGTCAAGAGCTGCTGTTTGGAATATTTCTCTTAGGTTCCTGGCTGGAGCCTAGTTGCCAGCTGAGCCTGATGGGAGAGGCTAAAAACCTGGGGAAGTTACAGGGCCTCATTTAGTCAAGGGCCCTCTCTATTAACAGACATCACTGAGCGTGGAAGGTCAGGCTCAGTCCCACTGGCAGCTGATGGGCATAAATCCAATTTAAGTGGGCAATAAACACTTTAAAACCTCTCTTAGAGGTTTCCCATGGCTTACTTATTTTTCAGGTGAAATTACATGCCTATTCTCACCTGTGGCATTGGGATAACAGATTATCATTAATAACTCCCTAGATATTTAGAATTAGCCACTAACAGTTTGAAAATTTCTGAAGTCTTATGTATTCACCATTGCTAGTGAAGATGGCACATTTCTGCACATCTCTCTAAAAGCATACTGTGTGTTTGATCATTTTGATGATTGGTATGGAGGTGGGCTTTCCAAACAAACTATAGACAGAACACCTTTTTAAAGCTATTTGCAAAGGTATCTCTCTTCAGACCAAAAAAGAAAACCCACACATTCCAAAAAAGACTATGTGGATGCTTCAGAATCTTAAAATACATGATTGAAAATTCCTTTTAATTTTTTAAATGTAAAATAGCCTCATTTAAAAATAAAGCTCTTTTCCATGTAAAAGCTAAATTAGATAGATAAATCTTTCTACCAGGATAGGGCAAGGAGAAAGCATGTTTTATTCATGTTGCAATCTGCTATTTTACATTGATGCAAACAAAACTACATGTGAACTAACAGCTGCTCTCAAACAGCTTGCTGAATCTCACAATCTGCTAAGGGAGCACAGCTGGAGGAATCTGCAGGACATTTTTATCTGTAAATCAAATGTGAACTAAGAAAGCATTAAGTACTGTACATGTAACAGCATCAACATCTACAAAGGGTTTCCCCATGCTGTACATATGGGATATTACTTCTGTTTTCATGCTGTCTTCTACAAAATATCCAGCCAACCCATAGTTTCCATGGTATTTATTCCTACCTCAAACACTTCAGTGTCTGGTGATACCATGCAAATGTTTTAGTGCACTTATGCACACATTTTGTCTGACACAATATGAATGTGAATACCATTTTGACCTGAATTTGTGTTGTGTCCTTCCTTTGAGTAAGATATTGATCTAGAATGGTCAACAGGTACTCAAAGAAATCCTTATGTCAAACATAAGAGAAGATATTTCTGACTTAAAGAAGTAAAATCTGTCAAGGAGCTTTGCAGAATGTTTTGTAGTGCACTTATGCACACATTTTGTCTGACACAATATGAATGTGAATACCATTTTGACCTGAATTTTTGTTGTGTCCTTCCTTTGAGTAAGATATTGATCTAGAATGGTCAACAGGTACTCAAAGAAATCCTTATGTCAACCATAAGAGAAGATATTTCTGACTCGAAGTAAAATCTGTCGAGGAGCTTTGCGGCATGTTTTGTTGTTTGAGAAGACAAACTTTTCTTCTTTCAGGTAGTGTACAGTTCAGACCCTCAAGGAAAGCCATGGAGGTTGGATCTGTTTCTAATGGGATGAGGGAGAGTTACACCTTAAGCATGCATAAAGTTAAAGTTAGAAGTAACATCCTTTGCCTTCAAGGAAAGCCATGGAGGTTGGATCTGTTTCTAATGGGATTAGGGAGAGTTACACCTTAACCTTAAGCATGCATAAAGTTAAAGTTATAGGTGACATCTTTTGCCTTAACTAACTAACCAAATGAAACCTGAAAGTTACTTGATCATAATTTGGGAAATACAATCCTGTAGTACCTATCTTAAGTATTTTCTCACCCACCAAAAATTCACTTGTCATCAGAGAGGTAGAACTGTCACTCATCAGTCTTGAAGATATCTCTATGTTAGCATGACCATTTTGACTGTTAAGCTGAGCCAAGAGTCAGCATGGGACGTGATGAAAAGGGACCCATCTGAGATGGTTAGTTAAGCATATAAAGTTCAAGGGTCATTGGGCTAGTAGGTAAAAGTGAAATCAGTGTAATAAGCATTTGTACACTGGAGATTTAGTGAATAAATGTTTGTGGAGTTGCTGAAGGCAGAATAAACCAAAAACCAAAGCATATGGACATATCAATCTCTTAAAAAAAAAAAAAAAAAAACAAAAACAAACCACACACAAACATGTAACTAGTTCTCTGAGTTTTCATCATTTTAGGCCATAGCAGAAGAGCACAGGTACATTTGCATATAATATATGGTATAAAAAGAAATATAAAGTGGTGTATTTGAAGTGTTGTAAAGCATTGCATTGCTTACAGCTAAGAACTGCGTGGCAGGTAATTGGTTATGCTCAAAGATTTACATAACTTCCAACAGCAGTTAAGAGTTTTGACTGGAAGAAAATTATCTTTCTAGTGCTTTTCATGATTTATCTTTGTTTGTTTGTTTTCTTAATAGACCAAGTACCAATTAGCTCTTTATAAGTTCAAATAATTGTTTTCCTTTTATACCTCAGTGGTCTAAGTACCTGTAAGTGCTGAAAGGGCCTGATTTAGCAGAGCATGCTAACATGTACTTGTAAGCTTTGCTGCATCAGGAATATTGCATAGAAAACTATTTAATTCAGATAGTTCAGAAATTATTATCTGAAGTCAGTGCTTGATACTCGGGGCCAGTTCTGCCCCTTGAACCAGAAATTATTTATTTTTGAATTATGACGTGAAACAATTGCATTTGCTCTTTGCAGTTTGATTAGTATCCATTGGTACCATGGCATTGCATTTGTGCCCTAGTTAGTTATAAGTAGCATTTATTTATGTTTGTGCCTGGTAACTTCCTCCTATGCTTCCAAGTCAAGTGGAGAGATGCAAAATTCTGCCTTTCTGTGGAAATAGCCATTAACATGAATCTTCTGGTTATGAGGTCATAGTCTCGGGAATGTAGCTTTTAGGGAATGGAGATATGTCAAGAAATTTTGCAAGCAAAGGAAAACAGCAATGGCATGCAAATTAAAATGCCTCCTTCTGTGGTGAAGGAGAGTGTTTTTTTTCTGGACGTCATTGATTTGTCATTGGGGTTTTTGTTCTTTTCTGACTTCTTTAGCTTGTAATGAAACTTTTGGTTTCATTGCTTAAATACGGCTTTAATTTCTGGTTAAAACAAAATGAGTATAGCTGTAATGAAGCATTATCTGCAAAGTGGGATTCTGAGTTATAAATTCCTTTTTTGGAGGCACTACAACTTATTTTTTATTTTTGCTGTGCCATGCTTTTATCCACATTAAAAACAATCTGATCCATAATATTTCATATTCAGGCTTTGCTTCTGGAATAAAAGAATAACTTTGTTATTAAAGAGGACAGCTGAAGCATATAAATGAGAAACCTAGAAAGGCAACCACAATGGAAAAATATTAACTGTTTCAATAGGCATGTTAAACAAGATGGTAATAAATGGCTCTGTTTTCCCCCCATATAGATTAGAGCTTTCCCTTCTGAGGGTATGCAAACACAAGACGAAAAAAACTAGCAATAATTATGGAGCATGTAAAAACCGTTTTAGATGCCCCAAACTTGTCTTATGATATGGACATGTCCCCAAACTCTAATTTAGTATTGAATAATTCCACCCAACTTTAACTTACAAAAGTGACTAGTAAAAATTTAATTTAGATGAACTAGACTTGTTGTACTAGAATTATTTAAACTATTTACATTGCAATTGGCTATACTTATTGCAGCTCTGAACTCGAGAGTGTAGCAATGAAATCCCATGCTTCCCATGCTACTCTAGTAGAGTTCTAACATTCTTATGGCTTGTGTTGATTATCAGCTATCTTAGTTACTGGGTGTGCAATATATTTTCATCCCATTTAATTCTAGAGAAGGAGAAAGAGGCAAAGATGTCTGATACAAAAGCAGCTTTCAATCATAAGATAAAAATGAAAGGTGCAGTTTTTTGTGAATCAGTCAGATAAGCAGTTGCCAAATGCATATTTGAAGCTGAGTGTTTAGAGTGTGGGCTGATTTGTGGTTTTGTGGTTTTTTTTAGTTGTGGTGGGGTTTTTTTTGTTTGTGGTTTGGGGTTTTTTTTTGTTTGTTGTGTTTGTTTGTTTGTTTGTTTTTTAATTTGACCTTGAAGTCATGTTTATGCTTTTAGAAGTAATATTGCAGTTGTTTGCTAACTAAAGCATTTCAGTACCTTACACAGTATTCTTTTGCACTGGAAAATTGACTGCTGTGCCATCCCTCTTTACATTTCACAGTCAGAACAATGGAGGCATTATTTTAAAAACAATTCATTTAATGCAGATTACTCCTGGAGGATGAAGATAATTTCATGTTGAAATTGGAGAGACATGCTTGATCAGAAAGGAAAAATAGAACAAAATAATTTTTCATCAAGCTACCTTTTGCTTTTAAAGCAACATTTTCTTTCAAGAGAAAAATTGAAGGCTGTTACAGTAAAAGAGTAACTGGCTTATTTTTGATACTGACAGAGAAAGCTAAACTTTCAGAAGTTAAAATTGAAGTTATATAGCAATTAATAGCGTTGTAACTTTCCATATCTTATTTAGGCAAACATGTATTAAAATGCATTGTAATTATTATTACATTTTGACTTCATTTTGAAGGGTATTTTTTTCTTCACAGGCTGCCTTACATTCTGATGAAAGATGGAGAATTTTCCCCATCACATTTTACTGGGGAAAACAGAGGGTTATTTTAAAAAATCTAAATGGCAATAAATAAATACTTATATCAGATTTAAATGAGCTGAAGCTGCCTGAAGAGGGAATGATACAGTTAAGCTTAAAATATTTTTTTAAAAGTGCAGAGTAAGTTTTCTCTCTTCACCTTGTAACCATCTCAATGCACAGAAAGCAGATCATGAATATACATTTTGTATATGTGCGTTATTTCCAGCAATATTAAACAGTTTTGAGACATTTCTAGGGCAAACATACCATAATGCAGCACTAGCAGAAATTAAAGATAGAGATTTGTTCTAAAAGCGGTCTCATGTATTGATTTTAAGTTTTCAGAATGAAAAAAAATATTCAGAAGTGAGCAATGCATCTTTCACATCTGTCTTGTGCAGGCAATAAAGAAAAGGGAAATTTTTCCACACCCAGAACTTACGTTTTTAAAAGTTTAGCTCCAACATCAGTAGCTAAACGACATGTGAGTTAATCTTAAAGGAGGCCAAGAAAAGTCTCAGTAATTCACTGCCTCAAATAAAACCAATAATGTTTCCATGTCCTTTTCTTGGATCATGAAACAACTCAGGAGCTTGTCTGTGCCACACACCAATGGGATTGGGGTAAGAGGTTCAGGGTTTAGGTATTGTGTGCAAAGAGGATGAATAAATTGCTAGTCATTATCATCCAGTTGAAGCTTCAGGTGATTTCCAGAAGACTGAGTGTGATGGGATTCTCTTCAGCTTTCCTTTAATGTAGGTAACTTCTCTCTGCTCCCATAGGGTGGATTTCAGAGAATGTACAGCAACATTATGATAAAAGACACTGTAAGAGCTAGGTTTAAGAGTTAGGTGTCGTGTTCACAAAAGTATAAAATGTACGGTGCTAGTAGGCTGGCAACTAACTGCTAGCAACCCTGATTTTAAATCTGATAACTAGGAAAGAGACATGAGCATCTGGGCTTGGTTTTGAAAGAGTATATTAAGTAGCAGTGAGAGTGAAAAAATGAGCAACTATAGCAACTTTTGAATAAAATGTATGAGTGTAATTAAAGGACATGAATTATAAATATACAACATGGTAAACAGTATGAGAGAAAAAGAACTCAGAGTCTCTCCAGAGGCAGTTTTGGAATAATTGTAGGTACAGACATCACGTTTTATCATGGTTAAGAATTGCAGTCTGTAAGACAGGCAGAATGCCCCCATTTATTTTGTGATTGCCAGTTGTTCTGAGATAGCTATATACTTTTTTTTTTCTTTCAGATGTTAGAGTTTGGACTTCTCAGTTTAGCCCTGCTTCAACTAACCGAATGTTACAATGTTACTGCATTACATTACAGTTGGTTGTGGTTTTTTGTTTGTTTGTTTGGGTTTTTTTGTGTGTTTGGTTTGGGTTTTTTGTTTGGGTTTTTTTTTGTTGTTTTTTTTTTTTGTTGTTGTTGTTGTTTTGTTTGTTTGTTTTTTAAATAAAACACAGAAGATAAAATGTATTTTCAGCATATTTCAGCTTTTTCCCAATCTTCACTACTCTGCCAGAAAATAGGAAAGCTGATCAGGCCAAGGACTTACTTATACTAATGATATTCTATGCTTCCTTCATTGGAGAATCGTAACAAATCAAAGAAATGAAGAATAAAGTAACAAGTTCTGGATAATTCCCATTGACTCTGTTTTTCCTCATTATCTTTTAAAATCATTCTCTTGTATTCTTTTTTTTTTTTAATTTGTCTGTCTGAAGACAATGACTGTCCAGAAGAAATTGCAATGTTATATGAATCTGTTAGACTATCTCATGGTTTGCCGCTCATATTTACATCAAGTCTTACACCAATGCATGATATTTTCAATTGGAGTGAAAATTTTCATATTATCTGTTGTATTATCATAGTGATCTTTTCATTTATATGTCATAAAGCCAAGAAAATATGGTGCCAAAACATGCACCCTAATTAGGGCACCAGAGCAGTTTCTTAGATTGCTCTTATATTTCTTGGGGTTTCTCTTTCATCTATTTCCTATTTTGATTTTGTTCTTTTAGTGATGGTTTCTCTGTTGCCTTCTTTGCTGCAAATAAGGTAAATATTCAAAGTAAACTTTCGAAGACTTCTTCCTGTGGTGGGTGTTACAAAAGGCAAACTGAGTTTACTGTTGTCAGCAGAAAACACTGTCTTTAACCACAACATAGATCTCAGACTATGCTTCATAGGCTTTATGTAGCCAATGTTTGACAAGCACTTTGAATGTCAAGCTTTACTTATACCTAAGGGCCTCCTAGTTTCTTAATATGACACAGTCAATGATATGAAGTTTTAGAAAGCATACGCTTCTGTTCAAGGATTTGTCTTCCTTGCAAGTATGCTGTGTGTTGTACTCAGCTCTCAAATGACTGAAAGAGGAATAAAGATATTACAGGAAAGTAGTCATGTACAGTTAATTGTCAGATCTCATTTTAAAAAGAAAGAGCAATTTGGTTCTCTCTGTTCCCAGAGATAATTGGGAATGTCTCAGAATGCAATTCACTCGGCAGGGGAATGTGGTGTGTTTCAGTTTTGCCTTCTCCCTAATGTGTGCGGTGGCATCCTGTGTGATTTACTGCTGTGTCATTAGAACAGACTTATTAGAGTTGGGACATCAGAGGGACATCTCTGATGAGTATGATTTGGCATAATGAGAGTGAATGGAGATGACTGTGGCCTAATTGGGATATTTTAACTAAGAATTCCACTTAATGAAGATGCACTCAACAAGTGCCAAGGGGTAAAAGTGCAATTAACGAAGTCTTAAATAAGCATGAAATTCTAAACTCTGGCCATTTAATGTAGCTTCTAGATAAAGGTTAAAGGAAGCAAAATATTTTTGTATTTACTTTTTCGTTATCATTTACTTTCTTGAATATGTATATATATGTGTGTGTATATACTTAAAAAAATGTATGTAAGTGTTTTAAATATCCAGTTGCCTCAGTCAGGATAACGGTTGCCTCTGAGGATTCTGTCTGACCTTGTGAGAATACAGGACTTATTATTTATTGAAAAGTTTAATTAGTGCTGAATGACTCAAGCATATTTACAATTTGTTGAGTCCCAGTGCACATACCAAAAAACCCTGACATAAGAGTCACTCATTTATCAAATGCTGGCTAAAAGCTCCAGCTGTGGTGAAAATGTCTAGAAATAAGACAAAACTGGACATCATTATCAAATACATCCACTGCTTTAGATCTTTTGTAGTTTAGCTAAAGTGGATCTTCTCCAGCCCTGTTTGAGGATTTTCAGAAACACTCCAGTGTCATTTTCCCCCTTTTTTGGAAACAGTGTGCTAAGCTCCCACCACTGACAAAGTATGCCAAGTACCAAAGTGTTGCGGAACTTGAGCAAAGCAGGGAGCAGATGGAAATGCAGGATGTTAGAGCAATTGTCCTGAAAAGCATATGAATAGTTAATATGATGTATGTTTACTTTAATATATTATTTTTCCTGTAGTGTGCCAACACCACTGAGGGCTGTGGCAATTTTTAGTAAGCTCTAGGTGTTGTTTGAGGTGCATTCACTTTGTATGGCAAGGTTTTGGTAGCAGGGATTCTACTGGGGTGCCTTCTGTGAGAAGATGCCAAAAGCTTCCCCCAAGCCAATGGGTGATGTGCACCTCTGTGATAACATTGAAGAAGGGGCAAAAAAACCCTGCACAATTGTAGCTGGAGAGAAGAGAGAGAGTATGTGAGAAACAACTGCAGAAACTGAGGTCAGTGAAGGAGGGAGAGGAGGTACTCCTCCTGACAGAGCAGAGATTCCCCTGCAGCCCATGGTAAAGACCATGGTGAGGCAGACTGTCCTGCAGCCCACGGATCTTAATGGTGGGGCAGATATACACTTGCAGCCTGTGGAGGACCTTTGTCTAGTTGAGGAGGGAAGTGATAGAGCAGCTGTGGTGGGCACCTGGCATCCATCCAGGGTCAACCCAACTCATGAGAGCGCCATCCGACCTAGGTGATGCAGCACTATGGGCCTGTCTGTGCAGTTTTGTTATATTTTGCTCCTCTTTTTCCATAGAACTAGCACCAAGATAAAAGTTGTTTGGAAGTATCTGTCTCAAATTGAACATTTGCCTTATAATGTTGCAGGAACTTCTGTCTGTCTGTTTTCATCTCCTGTTAATAACTGGTCTAAAGTTTAGTGCTATGTAACTTTGGCAGCATCATTAATTGCTAAAATGTGGTGAGCACTGTTCATGTAATTGATGATATACTTTGACAAATAGAATAGAAAAGGAGTCATGAGTTCATGTGAATTTTCTTATTCATATTTGAAAATTCCCCTCTCCTAGGAACTTTAACTTTGTTTTAACAGCTCAGTTAGGATTTTCTAGAGACATTTTATAGGAAGGCAATGATGTAATTTCTCTAGATGTTGAAGTGAAAAAGATGTAGCACTTTTGATTGAGGAAGTGCTGTTTCTAGAGGTATAGAGTCTGAGTAAGCAGTTATTTCTGGGCAACCAGGACCCTTATCCTGTACCAATGAGCCCTGGGATTGTGCTCAAGGTGGAGGACCAGCACACAAGCCACTGCTGCTGGTAGCTGATCTTGTGTGTAAAAGACCTTCATGTTGGTGATCATCTGTCGTTAGATCAGTGGCAAATGTGTTGTCAGATATTGCATGTTCCAGGGAAGCATGTGTAGTTTGAAACCAAGGGGGGTGAGGGATGGTGAAGAGAATAAGGCATAAAGGTAGGTGTGATTCTTCCTCTGGTCAAGGACTGACTTGACTGTTTCCATGGCAACAGAGCTCAATGCTCTCTTTAGGCAGCTGCTGATTACACTTTGAATTTTATTTGCATTCGTGATTAAGGAGAAGTATAAAAGGACTGAGGTAAAGAATTAAAAAAGTAATAAGAGGATAAAAGACCTTTCAATCAGTGCTCCTCAGAAGCTTTAATTAAAAAAAGTAGAAGGAGGGGGAGGGAAAGAAACAGACATGGAAAATAATGGTAAAATTTTAGAAATTCTTATTTAATGGGTGAATTACTTTTTCCAGAGATATTGAAAGGATTGTTCACCGTGATCTGCTTCTGTTTAATAGCTTCATACCATGTAAAAAATAGAAAATTTCTTTGTTGTATAGAGGGCTACTGTGCCTCAGTATAAAAAATTCAATCTAAAACTGTATTTAAGTGAAGGGTTTGCATTATGTTAAAACATCTTGGGTTTTTCAGAGCTGACTGTACTTTTTCATAAGGCTGCTCTGATAATGTTTCACCCTAGCTTTTTAGTCCTGTTTTGTTTTGTCTTGTTTTATTCTTTTAATCAATCAACAGACTTGTGTGTAATAAACACATGTCAAGTATATACTACATGTTTGTGTGTATAATACGTCTGTATTTATTACACCCATGTTAAGAGTGAGAGGCTACCACTGGAATTCAGAAGCAGTGGCAGTTTACAAAAGTCTCCTTTACTATCATTAATGTGAAACTCAGTCAAATTTCTGATGTTATTGGGAAAAAAAAGCAGAATTTGACATTTCAGATATACTTTGGAGTAGGTGTTCGTGAACTTTTTTGCCTTCCTTCTAATAAAATGAAACTTTGTAAGGGTCTGATACTATGCAAACAGTCCCATGTTTTCCAAGAGAAGGGAAATTGAAGGTAGGAATAGCACTCATAATGTAGGAGAGTTTCGCCATTCCCTTCAGCAGAACTAAGTTTTCTCTAAAGATCTTCATCTTCTTCCAGTTGATGCATCCCAGTCATGAAAAACTGCATTTTTCATTACAGTTGACAATTGTACTGAAATTGTAATTGTAATTTGTATGATAGAATTAACAACACCAAGTTAAACAATTGTAAAACATTGCAATGGGATGTAATAATACAGTGAGTTACTATATTTATTATTAATGAACTGCTGCATGGTTTGTCAAGTCCAAATACAGAAACCTGACTCCAAACAGCTTTGTTGTCTGATTTCTGTTTCCATCTGCTTCTGTCTATCAAGTCTCTTTCTGGTCAAATATTTCTCAGATTGCAGTTATTGTCATGCCTGCGTATGCCATGGGCCAAACAGAAGTGACACCAGGGAAGCAGGACATTTCTGAATCAAACACATACAGAGAATTACGTGGTCAGGCAGTGAGACAGCCTGAAAGTATTCACAAAGAAGGGAAATTGGGGCCTCTGTATCTACATTTTCCCCCAAGTTGAGAGTAATTTGACCATGGATACTGTTTACTTTCTAGGCTGTATTTCTAGCCTGCTCTGTATTTGGTAAGAACTATCTGTCCAAAGGAGGAGCTGGTCTGAGATAGCAAGTTTCCTCGAGCTGGAGAGAGTGGTGGATGTTTGGTCAAGTGATCATAGTTCACAGGTATTCATCGTGTCTGGTACGTTGCAGCGAACGTTTAAGCTTATCTGCCAGCTGGTGGAAATATTTTTTGGAATGATGTATGGCAAAACAAACATTGAGTAACAGAAATAAACATACATAAATATCTAACCTCTAGCTAAACATGCACAAAATTAGTTCTGCAGAGGTTTTGGAAACTTTTAAATTGCTATCATGTTTCAAAATTAAAAGTGAAGCATTTTGATAATAGCTGTTAGAATGAAAGGTGTATAAATATGAAAAACAGGTTTCTAATATTAAGTCCTCATGCCTGAAACCAGGTACAAGTGAGGACTGAACAAAGCAAAACAAAATATGTAGCCTTCTACTGGGAGATATTTATGTCTTTCAACAGACAAGTTCTAAAGTAAGTGCTTCGGTTCTAAAAATACTTTCTTTTAAAAATTGTTTAATGGTAGAATCAGCCTCTGTCTTCAGCAACAAAGTATCCAATCTTTTCAGTCAAATGTAACTTGATTTGGCATAGACATCCAACCTGTTGAAAGTCTTTTTCTCTCCTCCAGTAGTATTTGGAGTTTTAATCCTGCAAGATTTAATATTTTTTTTATTGAACCACTAGCCTGTGTATTATGTCAAAAGGCAGTTCAAACTTTTAAAGGGTTCTCAGCAGGGAATACTGAAGAAAATAGGTATTGAGAAGATGAGTGAGAAAAAACCATAGAGGGTATAATTTGTCACTGCTGAAACTCATTACTGATGTGGAAGAGATCTGTGAAGAGCTGAGCATTTCTACTAGAAAATGTCAGAATCATTTCTAAGTGAGATTTGTAACAATACACATGATGAAAATGAATGTTTACTGCTACTGTGCTGTGGTAAATGTGATGCTACAAGGAGGCAGGCTACAGTATACCTAGAGCAGTGACTGTTGTCTCCCCAGTCTGACCCCATCAGGTATCAGATGTTCATCTTGCGTGGATGGAAGGGCCACAGTCATAGAATCATAGAATGTCTGTGCTGGAAGGGACCTCCAAAGGTCATCTGGTCCAACCACCCCACCATAAGTACAGATATCAACTAGATCAAGCTACTCAGAGCCTCATCCAGCCTGATCTTGAATGTCCCCAGGGATGCGTCTTCCGCCGCCTGTCTGGGCAACCTATTCCAGTGATCTATCTCCCTCATATTGAAGAACTTTTTCCTAATGTCTAACCTAAATCTCCCCTTTTCTAGCTTAAAGCCATTACCCCTCATCCTGTCACTACAAACCCTTGTGAATAGTCCCTCCCCTGCTTTCTTGTAGGCCCCTTTCAGGTACTGGAAGGTTGCTAGAAGTCCCTCAGGAAAGTTTGATCTGCTGTAGAGCAGCTCCTCCTCCTCCTGCTCTGACCTTCGTATTCACTGCTACTTTCATCACCCTGCCACCCTCTCCGTGTTCCCTCCCTCTTTCACCCATGTTTTCTGCCCTTTCCTAACTCCTCTTTCCCCCAGGTCCCACCCGTTTGGCTGTGGGGCTCAGCTGTGCCCTGTGGTGACTTGGTCAGAGCCAGCTGGAACTGGCTGAGTCTGGCCCAGAGCAGCCCCGACCTCTTCTCACCTGCTGCCTGTGCCCTGTGACATGCACCTGTTAGCAAATGTAACTTCATTTTTTGTCCTTTGAGTTTTTTTTTTTTTAGAGTATGCCAAGAATATTAAAGCAGTTACGTTATTGGAAAACTGTTCCAATGCTATCTTGCTATTTTGAAGAAGTAGAAAATAATTCCTCAGGAGAATCACAGGTATGACAAAAGATGGGAGAGGTGACTGCATGTGTGTAGTACCCACACACAGGCAGAAACGCCAGATTGGGGTTGCTGATGGAGATAGCATGCTGTTGGAAAATTATAACAGGCCACCCTGAAAATGCTGTTTTGCACTTAAAATGATGATGTTCCTTCTTCATATTCATCAGAGGATACTGGCAAACAAGCAAGCATCCAAGACTGTATTTTCTGCATTATGGTTGGTAAATTAAATAATAGGTCTAAGTATGTATTTTTATATATGATTCACATATCTATATGTGAATATCATATGATTCTGTGCCACACAAATCATTCAGAGTGGTAAATCAAAAGCCAACAAGTATCTTTCTGGTGCTACCTTTTCAGTTTAATTTCATTTTTCAGTCTGAGAAGTATACTGGGAAACTGTCATGTCAAGAAAACAAGTTTGATTCGGCTGTACAAATTTCTGTGAAGTAAGAAATAGTCTCCTGAAAATAATCTAAGTTTTTCTCTGTCTTTCCTCCCTAAATCAAAGTTGTGTAGGAAAATGACCCTAGGTTGGTAGCATCCACGAAGTGTTTTGATTCTAGAAAACAGTTTTCACATACTAATCTTAGGTCACTGACGATTAAGCTGAAGAATAAGCACAGATTGGCTTAAAAATAAGGCATTTAAAGAAATGTTTCCCATTGCTGATTAAGGAATTTCTTAGATGTATTAGTTTCTGAAGCGAACAGAGAGGTTTTCTATGATTTAAATGAATTGAAATTGATGTGGTCTGAATGATTCGAGATGTACATTTGCATGCATAAATGTGATAAAAATAACCAAATAGAGCACATAAATGCTTGAGTAATGCATGTTGTAATCGTAATGCCTAGCTTCAGCACTTGCAAAATGATTGCAATATAGAGGAACAGAAAGACGGATTTTTAAATTTGTGGCCAAAATGGACTGTACTCAAATTTGAGATAGCTAAAGCATTTGGAAGAATTTCAGGTAGTTGGCAAGCCATAGACTGGTGGTTAATGAGGGCAGGATATACTGCCATCTTCTTCTGGGCATGTGGATGTATCTTTCCTACTTTGATTTTAGTGAATTTTTCTGATAATTTGTATGTTCACTGGGTTATATTTCTCCCAACTCCCCTCCCTCGTGCCCAAATCTACTTTTAAAAGAAAAATATTTTTCTGTCATTTTGGAAAGGAGTCTATTACATATTTCACATCATGGTGGGTGTGGTGTGCTGTTTGAAAAATGCATTCTGATGAACGTTAGTGCCTGTTGGCTTGGTAACAGTTTTCTTAATTTAATTTATTCCATCCTAGATTTTATGAGAATACATAATCCAAATGCCCCTACTCCTAGGAAATAACTTTTTTTCTGAAAAGTGAACATTTCTCATACGATGTAAATGTGGGATATTTTAACAAATCTTTGCATCAATGAACAAGGTTCTGTCGGACATCTGTGAGTCATTGTTGATCCCCAGTCCTAGAGGTCTCTGGTTTTGACATTTTTAATTTTTGTTTTCCTTCCCATAAACTTGCAAATGTGATCTAGTAGGGAACTAATGTCTCTATTAGATCAGCTTGCACTTAAATTATGATGGATTGGTTGGCCTCTACTCAGACCAACAACCATTCTCGCAGTTGCTATTTTTGTGGGTTTTGCCTAGATGAGCCAGTAGAGCATTTGGAATATGCATTTACATTAATTTTTTCCTTGGTTTCTTGTTACCTCCTCTTTCTTTTAAATAACCTAAAAATCAGTGCAGCTTCCTGAGTTATTTTTGAAGGGATGTAATATCTCTGCTGTTTGCTTTCTCTATGATAATAGCACCATAGTGCTTGTGGTCAAACATCAGTCACTGTTTCCCACAGAGAAGATTTTGCTCCTGAAGTTGAACTTGGCACATCATGGCAAATCACCCCACAGCCAGTGAGCTAGCAAGAGTAGTTACTGTCTCTGTTTGCTCTGCAGGGGGCTGTTATCTAGTGAGATCACCTTTGCACATCATTTCTCTGTAGCACCAAGATAATTTATAACTAGAAGACCTATTTCTATGTTCACTTCTGGCTAAAAAAAACACATCATCTTGGGTATGTGTTTTGGATTTGGGTTTGTTTTTTGACAGCTTCTTAGCACTTTCCAGCTGATGACTCACACAGTTCCCCATTTCCAGGCTATTTAGTCAATGTGATGGCTCTCGGGTAGCTGCTGATGTGGGCTGTCATTGTGATCTGACATTTCTTTGGTGGAGCTAACAGGAAGTCTGCTTCTCTAAAGGCCATGAAATTTAGGGCCCCCTGCTTGCTTTTCTTATAAATCTGAGAATATTGATTCCTCCCAAGTCGCTCTACAAATGCCAAAGGGAATGGAAAAAAATAAACCGTTTCTTCCTCATTCCACTTTTTTCTTACCTATGTTTTTCTCTAATCTTCTGGAGTTGCTTAGATGCATGGATCTCTAAAAACATTCTCTTTGCAAGCCCTTGAGAGAGATGCTGTGAACCAGTAAGTGTGAGAGTACCTTGCTATTGTGTTTAAGGAATCATTATGGTAAAAAAGAAGATAATTTGCTGCCTTTTTTTTTTTTTTTTTTAAGTCTTTTAATAAACAGGCTAGGGACATGCCTGAGCCACTTAGAAACATAAATATCCCTTGTTCCAGGGTTAGTTTTGGCAGCAGCAAAGAAACAAAATTCTGAGGTTCTGTGTCCAGGCTGTCGTTTGATGAAAGAAGTAAAACGAAGTAAGGGGATGAGAAAGTTTTAATTAAATGTGGTGTTTTAAGGATGATCTGATGGCTTAGATCCAATGACTCAACCTCCTGAAATAGCCTGCATGTATAAGGAGGAAAGCATCCTTTACATTGTTATCCTCTGCTTCCTGAGGGCTAAACAGGAGTGATGAAGCCTTTCTGTTAGGGTTAGAAGTGATGCTACCTCCAGCAATCTAATATGATTCTCCTGATGTTGCACAGAACTTTTCTTAACCTCAGATTACTGAACAGTACATTCCAATTGATACAGAGCAGTTCTATCAGGTAGGTTTGGTAGTTCTCTTATCTTCCTAGCAAGTGTTATGGGATAAGGCAGCCTTCCCATAGGAAAAATGGTACAAAGTAAAAGAGGGCAGATGAGTGCATAGTGGAATATTTTTTTTTTTTACCAATTCTGTAACAGCATGGGATACCATTTGCTTATACGAGCTTTGAATCTGACCCAGTTTTTCCAGTCAGAATGAGTAAATTATTGCTAATGAGAATTACACTGACACTTTTCCCCATTATGTATAAAAATGGAGACATTGTGCATGCTCCAGCAGAATTTATTTGGAAATATTTATGCAGGTCTACAATGTTGGCTTTTTTAGCCCCAAAGTGACCACACAGGTTAGAGTGGTGACAGAATGTAGAATATTTGCCTTCCTATTTCTATTTTCAGTGATTTTTGTTTCAACATCTTGAACTTTTGTGTTGTCCTTATTCCAGATAAGTGTCATGAACATTATCTCTAGCTTATTGTGGGATGAGTCTGGTTCAGTCTTGCCTGTTGTAGCATTTTCAGTCTATAAAAATAAAAAAAATATACCAATCTTTTTAAATTTCCTCTTCCACTTGCTGTCTTTCACTACACGAGGTTTGAAGGTTGGTCATTGTCATTTTTGTCTTTTAAAGTTTTTGACATCAAAGCTTTTAGATGTATTGGGGTTTTTTTTGCAGAAGGAAAGCAACAGAGATTACTGAAATCTCAAAGTATGTAAGTGAGGTAAATTGTCTCCCATGTAACTCTTAAGTTTGATACCTGTTATCACTGTCTCATGAGTAAAGCTGTGTGCTTTAAATTTCAGTTTGGGAAAGAATAAAAGCAAAACAGAGTTTGAGGAAGTAAAAAGGGTAGATTTCTCTAAGTGCCTAAAATGAGGCTTTTTCATATTCCTATTTTTTTGTTTTAGTCTGGTGAGTTTGTGTAAGAGAAAATTTAGGATGGGAGCAAAAGATTTGAAGGGTTAGATTTTAAGATACAATCCTTGAGGCATTGTATGGTTTTAGTGTCTTTTTTTTATGTTCCAACATTTTATCTTATTAGCATTTCCTGTTTGCCTGGCAGGTTTTCAGTTGAGTTGGGTTTTTGGAGGTTGATTGCTTTGGGTTTGGGTTGTTTGGGGTTTTAAAAATATTTTTGTGTGCTTTTTAAATTTGAATAACGCAATGAAGTGAGCCCTCTTAGTTCTTCAGAATTATTACTAAATAATGAAATTATTACTAAATAATAAAGCTAAAAATGGCTAAATATCAATTAAACATTGATTCTTGTTGTGTAGTTATTTTGATTTTATAATGTCATCTACCCTAAATTACATAGATATTGAAAGACAAATGTGTTATTATTTAACTTAAAGTATCATCACAGGATACTTTATATTGCTGGATTTGAAGATTCTGTATCAAGTTTCCTTGTGCATGGATTTCAGAGGGACATCTCATTTACATTTGAAAAGAAGATTATGGGACTGTGGCATAGTGTGTTATTGGATACTAGGATGGAGTGTAAACTTTTGATTTTTCAGATGCTGTGTGACCACCTGTAGTAAAAGAGTAAGTTACCTTACTCTTTTCACAGATCACAGCAAACTAAGATTAAATATGAATTACAATAGAAGCAATGTGGCTTTATGCTATCTCACTTGAGTGCCATAAGAGGAGCAAGGTAACTGTAATTCCTTTCCTTTAAGGTGCTTGCTGCACATGTGTTCCATATACATTCTCAGCAGTCTGCAGCTTGGATGATGTGAGATGGAATGCCTGTGTCCAAATAGACAACTAGTTTGGCTGCTGAAAAGAAGTGATTAAAAGAATAAAGTATTTTTAAAAACTTTATTCCAGTAGACAAAAAGTATCTGCTCTACCCAAAGCGAAATGTCTAAAATTTTTGTAAGAAGCAGCAAGAGAGGTGAGAGTTTAGATTCACAGAATTCCTAAAGGAGGAGATTTTCTTCTTCTGCGTGATAGCTGAGTGATTCATGCACACAGTCAGGCTACAGGAGGCACAAATTCTTTTCCATGGCAAAAGATTCCAACTTGTATCTCTCGTAATCAGTGTTCTGTAAGGTCAGAGTGTCTGTTGGGAGACTAGCAGACTGCTGGATACCTGGGTTACAGTCCTTATTCCATTGTGTGCTTGACAGCCTATGCAAAGTGAAATGGTCAGAGAGGTGATCTGTGACTTTACCACGTAGTACATCCCTTTCTTAGTAGTTACAGACTCCAGTGGACTGAGGCACTTGACATGGTGGTATTACCTATGGAAGAAAACTGAGTAAATCCAACACATCCTGAATGATCACTTTAACGACTTGTGTGTTGATTATGTGTGTGGGTGTTACTCACAGGTCTTAGGTCTCTCCAAGTAAGCAGGGCAACAAAAATTGTGTTTTTCAGCAAGCTTACAATTAATGAAAAAATTTTCCCAGTACTGCAGGCCCTCAATGGATATCTGCATTTGGGTTACAAGGGCTGTATCACAGAAAGAAAAAGTAATTTAGCACTGTGGAAGAGCAAGTAAGTAAAGAAAAGGGTTTATGAGCCCAGATTCAGGTGAACCAATTTAATTCTAGAGTTTTAAGGCATCAGCAGCCTTCTGGATGAAAAACTGGTGACATTTGCTTGCAGAGACAACTGCTGGTAAGAGTTACACAGAAGGTCCTGTCTTAAGTCTTCTTAAGCACTGTGTCTATAACACAGTAGTTAAAATCCTGCAGCAGCCTGTCCATGCTGGGAGTTTTACCTATCCTGCCTGGAACAACTCTAGTGATAGATTACCCAAAAAAGATGAAGTCAGGGCTTTACGTTCAGTTCCACTTCCTGTCATATAGCCTTAAACACAACTGTACTGATTGACCTGAATTGGTAAAATACATAACACTATTGTTAGGAAGTATAATCCTTCTTCTTTTAATATTATATTACAGAGTAAATGCATGGTGTACAAAGTAAGCATAATATTACAGTGTACCTGCGTTGGACTGGCTGAAATCTTTTTCCCTGTGATTTAGATTGCTTTGGGTATGTGCTAGCTTGGTTCAGTTTGTAAGACCTGGTCTTTAGGGGTTTTAAATTGCCATAAGTTATAGTATATCTGGCAGTGAGCCCTTCCTGTTCATACCAACTTGGAAAACCGAGTGCTATTGTAGGAGGAATTTAGGGGGTGAAAACAATAAAAATGAGAAATGTGGACTAACCTTTAGCTGGTGTTTTAAATGAACGTGGGGAAGTGTGGCTGTCTTTAACTAATGGCAAAGTTTGACAAAAAGTGATCTTTGCCAGCTTCCAGTTCCTCCTGCTCTCTCACAGATGTCTGCCTCCTCAGTGCCAGGCTATCTTTAGGGAGGGGTTTCCCTGGTCTAGATTTTCTGGCTTTACCTACCACCATAAAGATCTGCTATTGAAAAATTCACTTGATATGGTCAGGTTCTTCATTTACAGAATTGCTGATCCTTTTTATTTCAGCTGCAGGAAAGTGGCCATAGCCTGTGTTTTAAAACAGTTACCCTACTAATTTTATCATTCTTCACGTAGGCAGCACTCTCTGTGAAGTGTATTGTTTTGTCTAATCTATTTTTCATAACAACAGTACTGTTAGCAATTCCCTTCGCAGTTGTATCTATTAAAAATAAAACAATGGTATCAGTCCACTGAAAGAGTCTTATGTGTGCTATGCTCTTCCTTTGTGAAAGGAGAAAACACTTTACAAATAACGGCAGTCCCTAGCTCTGCAGCATGATGTGCTCGTGTGAATCCCTGAGCCTGTGCCAGCTCCTATTAACAGCAAAAAGACAATAACCAAAGGCAATGGGCAGTTCAGTTATTCTGCAGCCAGATGAGTTTCTATTTCTGCTATACTCCCAGGTATAAAAAAAGTTCAGTTTGCATGTAAAGAAAGCTGTCCTTTGGCTGACAGAAACATGCAATCCTGTGACATCTCGGTATACTCGTGATTACAAGGCAGTAGAACGTGGTCAGCTGGGGCTTGTATCTCAGGACTAATGATGACCTGAACTGCATATTTGTGGTTTTTTTTGAGAAACGGCTGAATCACATCCTAGAAGAGGTGACATACAAGGATGATTTTTGGTCTGCAGCCCTCTGAATTTTCCTCCCACTTGATAAGAGCTTTTATAGTGAGTTTCATTTGTGTTCTCCGTTGAAAGCTTCAAATCTTGCTTTTGATGGTAGACTTGGAGACCTTTCTAAGAGTCTGAACATAGAAATGAGCTTCCAGGCTCCTCTGTGGAAGTTCACGTGGATTACTTTACTGCAAATCACGGTATGAATAGAAGAATATCTATACAGATAACTGTCTTTAAGGCAAACGTGAAAGTGACGTTAATGCACAAGTTCTATAGTGAAACTGTGGCTGTAGTTTGTTCCACTGGGGAGTGCAGGTCTCATAAAGGCTCTGTACCTGCATCTTTGGGGAGAAAGGAAGTCTAGAGAGAGGAAGACCTCTCAACATGGAGTTGGGATAAGGCATGTCAGTGTTGCAAGACCAGGGAGGCGTTCCCAAAGCATTTAATGGAATTGTAAGCACAATTTTAGATTGCTGCCAAAACCCTCAGAATCTTGGGATGCCTTAAATGCCAATTGGTACCAAGCAGTCAAAAAAAATATGAAGTGATAGGGGGGGGAAAAAAGCATTTCTTCCTGAAAGGGTTGAGGCTGTTGAATTAGGGGGGGAAATTGCTTTAAACAGAACTTTTTTATGGCATTTTGAAGACCATGTCCTTCATTTTTTCAAATAGATACAAACTGAGAATAGGGCTGAGAGGCTTTTTGTTTCAATTTTGTTTTGTTTTTGTGTTTTGTTGTTTTGGTTTTTTTTGTTGTTGTTGTTTTGTTGGGTTTTTTTTTGTTTGTGTATTTTTGGTTTTTCTTTTGTTTCTTTAATTTTCTGTTTGTTTTTTTTTTCCTTCCTGTTTAAATACTATACAAGTTTCTGTTGTTTGCAAATCTTAGAGATACATGAAGATATTTGGCTTACTCTTCGCCATTTTTTAACATCCCTAGGTTTTAACACTGTTTGGTTTTGGATCTAGAAATAGCAGTGATGGTGAGAATAAGAGGATTTTTTTTTTTTTTCTTTTTCCCTCTCTGCTTTGTCTTTCCTTTTATTTCTTACTTTGGGAATTGTGGTAATTTTACAGTCTTTTATACGTCTTTCCAACTTCTGAGCAAACCACCTTATTTCGTGGTATTTAACATTGCTCATCTGCCTTCATACAAAGTAACAAGGAATGAATGCTGTATTAATTCAAATGTCAATTTCAGGCCAGAAAAGGCTTTCAAGTTTCTATTGTTGGGACAAAATCACTGGATTTTTGGGTCATCTCTTGCACTAATACTAAATATGTGCCTGTGTTAATTGAAGCTTTACAAAGCAATGACCTAAGACTTCTTCTGTGGTTGGATGACTTAAAGGCTTAAAAATGCAGGCAGCTTCCATAAATAATGAAGACCTTGGTCTTAAAGTTGAAGTCTGTCTTTTTCTCTTTGTTTTCCATTTGGACTATGTAGCTTGTCCCAGAATATTGCTGTGCACAAGGAGAAATTGGAGACAGTCATGTGATACTTTCTATGTAGACATACATATTTCTGTGCATGGGTGCTGCAGGCCGCTGATCAGAGTGTGTGTGGGAAGGGGAGGGAATACAATGGTTTCACCCCCACCCGGGGTCCTCCCAGTTGCTGGAAGGTCACGCCCCCCTTCCAAGCCTCAAACCACAACACTTGGTCTTAAAGTTGAAGTCTGTCTTTTTCTCTTTGTTTTCCATTTGGACTATGTAGCTTGTCCCAGAATATTGCTGTGCACAAGGAGAAATTGGAGACAGTCATGTGATACTTTCTATGTAGACATACATATTTCTGTGCATGGGTGCTGCAGACGTAGCAAGTAAGAAAATGCTTGTATCTAATGACTTAAAAAAAAAAAAAACCAGAACTCTGTTGTATTGACTTCATTCCTATTAAAAATAAGCTGGTATCAAAAGCAGCAAGAGGGAGAGGAATAGGAGAGAAACACAGGCTAGCTAAGAATGTCCTCTTATACAGCAGTCTGAAATTCCCCTGCTACCAAAGGGAAATAATTGTTTGTATGGAACTTAAGAAATGGCAACGTGTACTTGGTTCTCTCCTCACTAATGTATAGGCAAAGATTAGGCATAACTCTTGGGAAAGTCAGAAACCTTCACACCTTTCAAAACCAGTGAAATTATATTAGGGCTATTTGCTAAGCTTAAGCCTCCTGTTTTATAGAAGTTCTGCAGAAACAGATTTCTAGACAACAGAATCATGTACTAGAATTATGCAAACTCATGCATTACAATGCATTTTGGAATTCTTTACTCTTGGCAGCTAGTCAGCTGTAATTCAATTTCTGAAAACTGACCACCTTCTTTTTTTTACCATGGAATGCCTCTTGCAGCACACTAATGAGATGCAGTGGGTTGAGGTGAGCAGTGTCTGTTCTTTGATCAGACCAGCCCAAAGGCAGAAAGACCATATAGGCATTACTATGATGCCCTCGGCAGTGCTCACGTTCCTAAGAAAATTGTGCTTTACTCAGTCCTAAAGAAACAGTTTTGAAACGCCAGCATTTTTTCTTATTGTCCATGCAGGATTCAAAGAGCAGACTTGGCCATTTAGAGTGCTACTTATATATATACATAAGTATGTATGCACACGCTCACATATATATAAGTGGCACTCTAATATACATATACCCTGTGTATATGTCTATAAAGCTGTACCATGTATATATGGTGTGAGATATATATGTATATATGAACCAGCTTTTTACTGCTTACCTACATACCGGACAGAAAAATAGACTTGTGTTTTCTGACTCCAGCTTTTCAGAAGTGTTTCTTAATCTGTTGCATACTTCAGGTACTGTGGTAAGATCGGAATAACTATACTTACTTGATTTCATAAAGTATTGGACATGTCAGAATAAAAAGTATACTGTTTATGTCAGTTCTTTTCTCGTTTTTGCCTCCTTGCTCTCCTACGGCATGATATCTGTAGTACTGCAGGTCAGATGAGATGGTGGTATGGTATGTAGTACTCGGCCTTAGTGCCAGTTTCAGGGCATCCCTGCAAGCTAAATGATGGTAGGCCCTTTTCTCCACAGGGGTGCAGAACTCCATAATGCACACAAACACACAGGTGTGATGCCCTGGAGGCATTTGTCCCTGAGTTTTGTGTCTCCATTGTGATGTTGTGTAGAAGAACCAAGCTGAAAGGAATGACACTGTTGGCAGTCCACAGCTAGGAGCTCTCAATATACACAATAAACCTGGTTCCCCTCTCATTCACATCCAGTAGTGACTGACCAACTTGCTTGAAACTAGTGAGGTGATACACATGCAAAAGGAGTAAGTATGCCAAGAAGGCAGAATCCTGCAGTGGACTCAGTAGTCTTGTTGTACAGAGGAAGTGTGGCAGTGCATTTTGTGAAAGAGCTGGAGAAAGGGGAAGGGGTCCTGCCAGTTGCTGCGTGAAATGCTGCACAGAGAGGATTGAAGAGGGCAATGGAGGAATGAAGTTGTTGCTGTCTGAAGTAAGGCAGTGCACACAGGTGCTTAGATCTAATAGCAATTAAAACTTTTGAAGAGAGCTACAGAGAAGTTTTAACTTCCATTTGAGGGAAGGGCGTTTTGTGTTTTGTCCTCCCCACGTGGTTTTGTGTTTGTCAGGGAGCGACAAGAGTTCTAAAATGCTAATTACAGGCGAAGGGAAGCTTTGCCTCTCGTTCCAAATAGGATTTGTGTCAGTTGATTTCTGGTGGTTGATTGGATATGTTTTTTGTTGAACACGTGTCTCTTCATTGTCAGAGGTGGGTTTTAAGTGTCCTGGCAATCGTGTTCTACCGTGATGTGCATGGTTTAGAACAACTGCTGCTTCCAATTAAGGTTAAGTGATTAGTGTTACCCAAATGCTCTGTATTGAAAATGTATATTTTCCATTTCCAAGTTATGCAAATTTCTTTTTCTGTGACATTGGAAGAAGTCAAGGGAAAAGAAAATCTGCATTACCTTCTTTTCCTGGCATCTCTTGCAACTATTAAAGTCAAAGCAATCTCAGTAAAAGGTTGCAACTGGCACCAAAGGAACACTGCACTGTTATTATTCCTGGAGGAAGAGAGCAAAAATAGACTCTCAGACCTAGGCACATTTTGTCTTCTCTCTCCTTCTCTTCACATACTGAGGTTGCTGCCAAGCGCTGCTGCTGCTTTGTCTGTAACATGCACCGAGTTGATTTTTCCTCAGTGCCCTTTTAACTGACACATTTGTCAATGCATTGGCTATCTCCCACTTCAGCTGTTACCGTATCACTGTCACCGGCCTCCTTACTGAACCTTCTGCTCTCCTCCATGGCTCCTACGCTGCAGCAACCTGCGTCCTCCTCCTTGATGTCTAAATGGATTTATTACTTTGCAACTGCAAATCTTACTGCCTCCTTGCTTACTAACACTTAACATCCTTCTCTGTGACCTCAAAGCTGTGTTTACATCCCTTTGCTCTTCATATTCCTTTATTACTATTCTTTGCTAAAACCTATGGGTTCTTTTTTTTCTTTTTCCATCACCATGCCTTCCACTAGTACTGTTTTAACACTTCTGAATTGTTATATTCACTATGTAAGCATTGTACCCTCAGCCCTTTTTAAAAACGTGTTCTTCTGGGTTCCACCATCTTATGTGGTTTAGTGAATATGTAGCTTATCTGAGGTTGTTAGGACCAATCATGCTGTATGTCAGGCATGAAACTATGTTGAGGATGTTTGTAAGTAAGATGAGCCGAGATGCTAGATTCCTCTGCTGCTGGTACCAGATACCTTTGTCTGAAACACCTGATTCTGAGTGGGTTTTTTTCCCAGGAGCAGAATTTTCCATGCATGATTTTTTCCCCCCTCTTACCCCAGCACCTTGTGGGAAGATGAGCCAAGATGCTAGATTCCTCTGCTGCTGGTACCAGATACCTTTGTCTGAAACACCTGAGTGGGTTTTTTTCCCAGGAGTGGAATTTTCCATGCATGATATTTTCCCCCCTCTTACCCCAATACCTTGTGGTTTCCTTGAAGTTGAACGCTGCAACTGTAATTTTCCTTCTGAAATGATTGCTCCTCTACTGACTGTTTCTACTTATAATACATTCCCCACGTCTGCTGGCATTTTCTGTTACCTGCCAAGACTTTGTCTCCCACCTACAGCTCTGCTTTTATTTACTTCATTCAGTCCCCATTCCTTACGTGCCTGTGTCTCAACATTGTGGCACATGCCCCCCATGCCTCGTAACCGTGCTCTTGCTCTGGGGTTGCTATGCATCTGGAACACTTCGTCACTTAATCCTGTTGTTGTAGGCCACATCGCCTTGCCTTTCAAATCTTTCCTTTTCATAAAGCTTAGTTATGTTGGGCTCAGAACATAAAACACTTTCAATGCCACAATAATACACAAAACAAACAATGAAGAGCTGCAACAAAAGACTTTGTTTTCAGTCTTTGTGCATGTTTTAGCTTGGCATGGAAAACAATTTCCTTGCTTTGCTTTCTGACCTTGGGCACGTAATTCCCTTTGGCACATCTGGGGTTTTTTTTTTCCCTTCTGAAATAGAGATGAAGATGCTGAGCTTCTTTGCAAAACATTTTCAGAGCTACAAATAAAAAAGTGTGCTATAGAAGGTAGTTGATATTTTTATTCTTATCATGATTGTTATTCTGTGTGTCAGTCAGTGAAATAAGAGCAACGTCTATTCTTAGCAAATAATAACGGAGATAGTTGTTTTGATTCGTCTAAGGTTTTCTTGAGTGGCTAAGTTGCTAATGGAACTGATGTTCTGAACTTCTACAGTCTTGGTTTTTTTCACGCCCATATATTTTTTGCAACGGATGTCCTGTTGTCTTTGCTTTCTTTTTATTCTCATAGAAAGCTCTGTTATCTTGATGTAGAATCTGTTTCCCTCTTTCATGCATGATCTGGCCTTAGCATTGTTTGTTCTTCAGATTGCTCTGTTCTATTCACTTGTCTAGTAGAATTGTCACTTTTTTTCCTTTCTTTTTTAATAATAAAAAAAAAGAATTCAATGTGTGCCTTTTTGGCTTATGAAAATACTTTTCTCTATATACAAAACCACATAAAAAAAGTTGCTGTACCGTCCCCTTAGCAGAACATTCCCTGGATGTTTGCTGTTTGGAGTGTAGGAAAGAAAGCTCTCCCAGATTGCTCTTCATGGATTTCTTTTCCTTTGGGGGATGGTCTTATTTTGAGCAGTATTGTTCAATAATATCTATGCTTGGGAGAATGCCAAGCTCATGCAGGACAACACAGGCAGCTCTTTCCATTGTAGGGCTTCCAATTAAACTAATGCTACCAGCTGTGTGTTCTTTTGTCTGCCCTGGACTAGGTTGTGGTATTGTGCTTCACACTGCATTTCTCCAGCAGAGCCTGTTGTCTCCATACTAATAATAGTTTGGGCAAGAAAGGGGAGCTATGAAACAAGAGCATTCAGAAAAGAGAGGGGATGTAAAGGAGTTTCTGGCAATGTGAATTATGCTAAGGAATTGGCCTTCTAACCTTGGAAAAAGAGGTTTAGGAAAACACAAATGTAATCCTTTGTATTTTGATCATGCAAAAGTGTTTTACAAAGGTGTTGGCGTATCATGATCACTAAAGCATAAGAGAAATCAGATTGCTCATCCAAAATTATTCATGTGACAAAGTAATGGCAGAGATGAGACCAGCATATGAGCCTTCAAATTCTCAGTCTAGCGCCAAATCCTCTAGATCTTGGTATTTCTTGACATTGGAGGAGATAGAGTGAAGTAGGTGGGGGATTTTTTTTGTTTGTTTGTTTAAATGGAGAGATAGAGGAGGAAAAATTAAGAGGGGAGAGCAAGTTGCTTTGCCTGGCTGGAGCAGAGAGAGAATAGGCAATGATAGGATAAAAGCCAATGTTCTGCAGTGCTCAAGGGAAGAAAAAGCAGATAGGAAGGTAAAGGTAAAGCCAATGTGGAAAGGCTGAAAGGGAAAATTACCTAACTATATGCTTGATAGGTGGCAAAGAAAGTGTAATTTTTGTCAAGTGGCATCATGTTCAGTATTTTATTCTCTTAACAAGAACGTTGCCCAGGCTTGTTTTGAGAAAGTCCCTAAAATGAGAGTTGTTGATGCTAAAGGTTTAAACAGGTTTGGTGGTTGATGTTTTTTTCCCCAGCACTTCTACGCACACTTTCATAGAACACAGAACTAGAGTAAATTGCTGTGATTTTATCAGGATGTTATCTTTTGATAACATTGTTCTTTATATTAAGCTGCTTTAAGATTCAGCCTTTTTGTTTCCATATAATTGCTGCTGTGAAGCAATTGTCTGTGGTGCAGCAGGCAAGCTAGCTATTAAAAAGGGTATCAGACACTACGTGCTGCTTAATAATTTCTCAGACAGTGCTGGTGAGAGAAACTGCAAGATTCAGCAACAGTGCAAGGGTGAAGATAGACAAAGAAAGAGATGGAGGAAGTTGCCTGGTAGACTAGTATATGCTTCAACATTAAATGGGTGATCAAGTGTAGTCTACCAATGGTTACAAATGAAATCAAAAGTTTACATTTTGCTGAACAGATGAATGGACTTTGGAGTCATTCTCAGGATCTAAGCCTGAATTTCCTCGTATTCCTTATTTTCCAATGGGCTACATTAAGTGTGCAGACAGCCATCCCTGTTGGGATGCCAGAATCCTAGATGTCAATTTTGCCATGTGTCTCTAGCCCTTTCCCCAATGAATAACACCGTGTGGTTTTAATAGATTTTATCTCCTGCCTTGTCCCTGCACGTCTTCACCCATCAGCACTCACATCAAACCTTTCTACAACAGTGCTGGCTGGCCCAGTCTCCTCTTTCCAGGTGTGTCAGCACTGTAAACTCTTTTTACCTCTCAAAATGTAACACTTTTTTGGGAATATACTTGTGTTCCCATGCTAGAGGAGATAGCAATTCTTCACCTGAAGATTTATAGCTATATAACTTCTTTTTAAATGTTTTTCAAAACTGTTCAGGCTTCTTGAAGATCTAGGAGCCATCACTCCTCTGAGATAAAGCCCAGATGCAGTTGTTAAATACCAGCTGAAGCTAGATTTGAAAAATTTCTAAATTTGTGATGGTCTTTCTCTGCCTGGTCTTGTAATCTGACAAGACAAATGCCCTCTGTGTGCCTCTGTAGAACTGAACAGAAGAGCTGTAAGGGGGGAAAAAAAATAAATCTGCACTTCTGTCCAAAAAGAAAAATCGTGGAGACTTCCATTTGGTAGCCTTTCCAAGCTGTGCTGCTTTCCACTTATATCCTGCAAGTAGATGGTGTCAAAATACCTGTTGTGTATAGATCCAAACTTGTGAGATTTATGGTTTATTTTTTCAAGACTTGGAGGAATTATTGAATTTTAATATGATGGATTTAATTTTATCATAATTGGGAAATCCTGTTCACAGGAAGAAATATGACCCAGAAAAGACTCTCACAAAAAACTGTTTAATAAAAACATCCAAAAGTGGTTGTGGTGTTTTATTCAATGAAGATGCAAATGTGCTCTCTGGTAATATTTTTTTACTCTTATTTATAAGAAGTTTGGATTATTTTTCCCAAACAAAGAGATCCCAAAGCTTAGGAAGCACAGCTGTTAAGGCTCAAACACAAGTTTGTTTTACAGCCAAGACAAACTAAAATCCCTTAAAGGTTAATTACAAGTGAATTTAAAATATGGTTAGCAGTCTGAGTTGTGCATAATGCAGTGGAGAGGACAGGGAGATTGGCTAATGTTTACAGTGAAGATGTAAATGAAGTTGCTTTCTATAACCTTATCAGGAAAAGAGACGGGGTAGAATGTGTTATCTGCACTGCAGAGGAGAATATTCTTTAAAACTCAGTCAATAATATTTTTTTCTTTCTCCCCATTTTACCCTTATTTCTTTCTGACGAATTTTCAGGATATATTAAAAATGTGCTGTCACTCATCTTGAAATAATTCAGTTCTAAGTCTGGGACGAACCATTGTGTTATGAAGGAAAAATAATTTCCAAGAGCAGAATTGCTATCCAATGTGACTGAAAAGATTTATTAAAAACTTGAGGTTAGGCTCACGTGATCATGGGTCTCATGATCACATTTTATCCTTAGTTCTTGCACCTGAGATTATGAACAACAATCAAAAAGACCTGTAGTTTATCTGGTTAAACTTCTTGTAAGGTTTTGGTTTGTTTCTAATGTGAATACATTTACCATGATTTCATTAATATTTTGGGACTGTCATTTAGAGGTGACAAAGACAAAAAAAACTACGTTGTGGTTAGCATGGCCACTTGATGAGGAAGGAGCAGAACATCTCAGAGGAAGAAATTCAGACATTAACCTTATTCCTCACCCTATGCAACAGGGAATTTCCATGAAATGAGCCATCAGTCTTCATCAGCATCCTAAAACTAAGAAAAGATCTAAGGTACAACCAGCAGCATATTGTCCTCAAAGTAAATAAGAAATAGTAGTTTGTATTTTCAAAGCTACATAGAAGTTCTGATTGCCTAATATCCATTTATGGGTTCTCAAATCACCTGATGTTGTATTTTGCTCCTTGAATCAGCTGTTTATCTTCATTTGCATGTGTATTAGTACAAGTAGGATGATGGAAGGTGATGCAGTATTAATTTCCATTAATAAATCTGTAAATACTCTCTTCATGGCTAATGTGTGGGAAAACCTGAGGTTCTTATGGACTAGATTTTTCTCCCTGACCTGTAACCGGATTGTGGGTTTCTGGCTGTTTTGTTGGAATGGGGAACAAATCTGAGGATTCTTACAGGGAACCTGTGGTCCATCTGGTGTTGAACTGTACAGGCCCCAAAAATCAAGATAAAAAATCTTTTGGTGGAAAGGCTGTACTCACCTTCTACAGAAATCAACAGAAAGCTAATTTGACCCAATTGTATGGAGCCCTCCTGCTTTCAGAGCCATTGGAGCACTTCCAAAACTAAGCAAATGCACAGAGAAAAAAACTCTTTATAACCCCTCTTTCCTCATCCCAAAACAGAGAAACAGAGAAAACAAAATCAGTGAAGAGAGGGTTTTTTTCACCCCATTATCACATTCAGCTAAATAGCTTTAAGGTGCTATTCTCTGTGTGTAGTATGTAGAAGATATCTGGGGCAATGAGATCTAAATGATGCCAGCTTTGAAAAAATGTCCAGGGGAATGGCATTGAGGTGCCCAGGTCAGGCCCATGGGACCAGGACTCTGGGAACAAGGTTTAGATCTCATTTCTGTTCACTCAACATATACCAAATCAAACAGCACAACAGTTCTGGAAGCAGCCTGGTAGTTTTTAAATAATAGAAGATGAAAAAGGACCATAGAATACATCTCTGATTATTTTAAAGGGACACTACCCATTCTATGCACATGTATTTAGCATTTTTAAAAAACATCATGTTAAGAGTTGGACTGACTTTAACTGGCTATTTAAGGGGTAGCAAAATTAGGCTGCTACTGACATCTCCAGAGACCTTATACTATATTTTTTTTTTCTCTTTGGCTCATCAATTTGTGGTGTATTAGGGTGATTTGTTATGACTTATTTTCAGGAAGAAAAAGGGAGAAATAGGTTAAGAAAATGTTCACATTTCTAGCAGCAGCTAAATTTCTGTTGTCTTTTTTTTTTTTTTTAAATGCTTATTTATTATTCCTGCATCTGTTTTTAAGCTTGTTCTTCTTTATAGTTGGTTGGTTTGTTGTTTGTTTTGTTTCATTTTGTTTTTTTTTTTTCCTAAATTACAGCAACTAGTAGTTATTTAAGGATCAACCATTGTTTCCGTTTTGCAGAGAGTACGTTTTAAGGACACATTTGTAACCATAGACATTTAAATTCTGCTTTTCTGGAAGTGCTTATATAAGCTGATAGCCTAGTTGTGAATTATTTATTTCAAATTGCATTGGCTATGCTCTTTATTTTAAAAAATAGCATACTGAACACAAAATTAGTTTTTTTTTATTTTCTTTGGATATTGTGCCAGCCTAACTTAGAGGAGATTTTACGCTAAAATATTGCCTTTTTTTTTACTGGCAATGGCCCACCAGTGTTGGATATTCAGTAACTTTGCATTTTGAGAAAGCCCAGATAAGCTGAAGAGTTAAATGTAGTGTTGGGTACATGCCAGTGTGTGCTCTATATGCTATGTGCTATTGTGGGCTATGTATATCTACGATGGAGAAACATTTTCAGTTATTTTATAGACATTCTTCATATTCTTTCTAAGCAATGTGTAAAATTCTGTGATTCAGTTTTATTCCTTCAGCTGGTGAAGATCAAGGTTTTAATAGCATCTGCTGTCTGGTGGTTATGATGGTGGATGAATGTTTGGACAACTTATGTTTAAACGTAGAATCATAATCACTTTGGTTGGAAAAGACCTTTAAGATCATCAAGTCCAACCATTAACCCTACTCTACCAAATCCTCCTCTAAGCCATATCCCCAAGCACCACATCTACATGGCTTTTAAACTCATCCAGGGGTGTTGACACCACCGCCTCCCTGGACAGCCTGTTCCAGTGCCTCACAACCCTTTCAGTGAAAAAGTTTTTCCTAATGTCCAGTCTAAACTTCCCCTGGAGCAGCTTGAGGCCATTCCCTCTTGTTCTATCACTAGTTACTTGTGAGAATAGACCAGCACCTTCCTCACTACAACTGCCTTTCAGGTAGTTGTAGTAGAGAGCAATAAGGTCTCTGAGCCTTAGCCTCCTTTTCTTCTGAATAAATAGCCCCAGTTCCCTCAGCTAGTCCTTATAAAACTTGTTTTCTAGGCCCTTCACCAGCAAAGAAGTTGCTCTTCTTTGGACTCGCTCCAGCACCTCAATGTCTTTCTTGCATTGAGGTGCCCAAACCTGCACAAAGTATTCGAGGTGTGGCCTCACCAATGCTGAGCACAGAGGGAAAATCACCTCCATAATCACCAAACGTAATTTATGGTATGCAACAGTAGTGTCTTAGAAACATTCTAACTGATTTTCTGCTCCTCCTTTGATAATCTTACAAAGGAGCTGTGTACAAGTCTGTCTGAATTTCACATTTCTACTGTCCTGACTGAGGATTTAAAAGACACAGCAATATTTTTCTTTCTCTAGTTGATGGCACACTAATGTTCTTTGATCATATTGGCAGCAGACTAAGTATCAGCTTGAAAATAAAGTCTCTAAGGATGTTGTAGTAAATTAAATTGCAACAGACTTTAGAATGGCAAGATAGAATTTTAAGTCCTTTTATATACGTGTGTGTCTGTGTATTTTTTAATGCATATGGAACAAAATATAAATTGGATGTTTCAGGCTCAAGAAGGGAATGAAACCAGCAATGCAAATATGTTTGAACTAGAGCTTTTAGTCAATCGATAAGTTACAGTTGAAAGATTTGGATTACTAGGAGAAGGATTTTTAATAGACCTTTTCTTTGTGAGTGGAAAAAAAAAAAGGTTGAATAAACATGTAGATGTCAGTCTTATACTTTTTACCAATCAATTCTTCTGCTGGAGCCAACAGAAGTTCTGCTTGACTAAGGAATATATGAATATCATACATGGTAGTTTGACATATTGTATAGGCTTTACTTTGTATGTGTATATCTTGTAGAAATTATATTTCTGTGCAAAGAATAATCCAGTAAGGCTCACTCAAAGGCGAACCCTGCAACTCATGTGCTCATTTTCTAGAAAAGCCTACCTCTGAGATAGCAGCCCTTTCTCCAGCAGCTAACTCTCTGTGTATTAAGTACTCTCTAAGTGTACAAGAATGAGGTCTATTTGTGAGCATAATTAAGTGCACACTGCCCCAATCCAGCACACACAATTCTCATAAGCATATCATGAAAGAAAGAGCCACACGAGCAACTTCAGTCCTGAGGCTGTTGTAACAAATGTGGTGTGGTGTCAAGAGAGATTTTAATCCTTTATTCAGTTTGTGTGCCAGTATTGGCATTCAGCCCTGTGCTGAATGTTCTATGCTGTTTTCTCCCCCTTCATGTTTCAATAACAATATTCACAAAAAGCATGTTTCTGACTTCCTAGCATTACAGGGAATGAACTGGTTTTTCTCAGTCTGAAAGTGAGACTGGAAATTTTGACATTTTCAAGCAATTTTTGTAATTAAATTTGACTCTGCTATATTTTTAAAAGTCCTGTTTGAGAGATTGGAAGGGCACACTACGTATCTTATTTGAAAAGGTGGCATCAGGACCATGTAGACTTACTTTTTCATTCAATTTAAAGCAGGCTTTTGCAAAATTCAACATCAATTTTATTAGTCTGTCGATATCTAGCTGTAAAGATATCTATTTTCATATAGCTACTTGTATTTATCGATGGAGGGATCAATAGATCAATAAAAATAGTTTTTCTCAAGCAGTAGCATTCTTACTGGCATAAGCAACCTAGATATTGCAGTACTTTATGCGGAAGAATCATATCAGGATATTCAGCATCTCCCTAAAAAGATGACTTGACAAGCCTTTTATCTTTGTTGAAAGTGAGGAAGAAGAGTGTAGCAAGCAGCATAAAAAATGAATAGCTAATAAGACTGTTTTGAAATGTTCTGAATATTGGAAACTTGTGAGATACTGATATTTATTTTTTTTTGCCCAACTGCCAATGATGTTTTGTACTTTACCAAAAAAACAATACCCGTTCTTACTGAAAACTTATATTACCTTTAACCTGAAGCCCAGAAGATGGCCCAAAAGCTGGGCTACATTCAGAGCATATACAGAAGGAACACTTTATCCTAAGCCAAAACAATTTGAAACCTCTCTGTGGTAACACTCGCCCTCCCATATGTATCTGCATAAAGAAATTCTGAGGTGTCCACTTTGGACTGACCCTCAATGGCATCAGTAAGCCCTAGGAATCCTCCGTGGCGTGGTTCAGTTTCTCTGCATTCATGAGCTCTGGTGCTGTCCTTTGGCTGCAAAGTCTTATCTCCACATGGACCTGAATGCGGAACTCCTTTCCTCACACTGTAAATATTTCCATGGAGATCAATAGTGTTTGTGAAGTAAAACATTACTCACTGTGAGTAAGAGCCATATGATATGAGACAACAGGTCTGGCACTAAAATATGCTTTCATATTTTTAGGGGAATATATTCTCACATGTGGGTTTCTTGTTTTTGCCTGCACCTGTTGTATGCACAGAATATTCCTGAACAATAAGTAATTACACAGTTTAGTATTAGACATTCATATGTAAATACATATTACTCTTTACTGTCCCATTACCTGATTTACATGTGTAAATGCAGGTTAACTGCGTGTGTAGCTTTGCTAGTGGCAAATTGAGTATTTCAAAATTTAGCTTTGGGTGTACTCTGGGAAATTATGCTATAAGCCCACATTGTTTCTTCGTTTAAGCTCTCAAATCTGTTAGAAACGCAATACCAACACTTGACTCTGCTTTATGTTACAGGGTAATCCTTCAAAATTACAGACCTACTCTTTATTAATTATTTTTATTTTTATTGATTGCATTAACATTAATCATGATAAACACCTTTGGTATTAATGTGGATGTCATTGGTATTGTACTTCAGACTGTCTGCTTTAACTCAGCCCTCGTTAAAAAGACCATTATTTACAAAGTGTTATTTTTTGCATAAACAGCTCTATGCCTTTCTCATCGAAGGAAGGCGAGTAAATGTATATAAAATGTACGCTGAATTTTAAAAACATTTTGCTATTATTGCATCTCTCTCTTAAAACCTGAAAGCAACTGAGTTTTTGCTTGGACAGGTTAATGTACGTAATCATATTCAGTTGTCTTGAGAAGTTGACAGTGAGCCTGAGCTGTTATTTGTTCAGGTTTACTTTGTATAATACAAAGATCCTATTCATGGAGCTGTTGTGCTAGACTTTGAAGAATGCTTATCTCCTTGGGTGGTCATGTTAATTCAGTAGCTGGAATCAGTTCTTAACGTTCCTCAGAAGGCCCAGGGATGAGTCTCATTTTCAAGGGATAATTCATTTCTGGGCGAGGTGGACAAGACAGTCTTCCAGCTCTCACCACAAGACAGCTCAAACAGAGTGCTTTAAGCAGAAAGATTTTAAAGAAGTTTAGCTCTGAATTACTCCATATGCTAACTTTTGTCTGTATTTCACTTGATTGAACCTGTTGTGTTTTAATTCCTGGTGTCTCTGTTTCAACAGCAAGACAGGCCCTATGCACTGAGCTGCTCTCACCTCAGCTATCACTGTGTTTTCTTAACAGCCTGCGACCTGATGAACCAAGGCATCCTGGCCCTTGTCAGCTCCATCGGGTGCACGTCAGCAGGATCCCTGCAGTCGCTGGCAGATGCCATGCATATCCCTCACCTCTTCATCCAGCGCTCAGCAGCAGGCACACCAAGGAGCGGCTGTGGGCTCACCAGGAGCAACCGCAACGACGACTACACGCTCTCCGTCCGCCCCCCTGTCTACTTAAATGATGTCATCCTGAGAGTGGTCACAGAATATGCCTGGCAGAAATTCATTATTTTTTACGACAGCGACTACGGTAAGTGTTTATTTAGCAGGGTGATTTTTGTCAAATCCATAATTCTATGGAAAGCAGTCACGTTACATCTTTATAGTCTTCCCGTAGATTATGTTTTGTTTGGGAACATTTATGGTTCTGTCAGCACTTCGCAGCACCTCAGAGAAATTTATTTCTAAAATCTATCAAAGTTTACAGGTTTATTTGATAATTTCTTTGTTAGAGTTAGCTGATAAACGGAGAGCTTATCTGGCTTTCTGTTCTGCCAGTGTTTATGAAGCATAAAAGTTTTTTAGCAAGCTTTGTTGTTTTTTGTACTAGAGAAATATGACAATTCAGGAGGCAAGGTGTAAACTTTTACGTTCTGTAGAATTGTTTCTTCAAGGTGAATCTCTACTGTTTGTTGACATATATTTGATGGCTAGAAGCTGAGGCAGCAGTGAATGTAGGTCAGAGGCCTCGGCAGGAATGAACAGCTATTCATAAACATAAAACTTGTAGAGAGAACTTCTGTAGAGCGAAGAACTTGAGGGCCTGGAGAAGACAATGTTCCTTCTTTTCTGAGTTCATTCAGGGCTCCTGAAAGGTGTTGAATTGATGATTGTTGTAAGTGCAGCACAGGCAGCATCATCACAAGACTACGCCATCCAGCTTGGTGACTCTGCCGAGTTCAGTACAGTTATTTTCTACTGCTGAGGAGAGCTGGACAGATTTCTCTAGTATAGGTTCATTATCTAACTAATTTTATAATATTTTTCAATGCAAAGTTGCTTTGAAACCAGCCCTGTTTTCTTCAGTTGCATCCATTATTCACAGGTACCCATGACAGGTTTCTATGAACGTTTTAAAACTTATTTTCAAAGTTAAATCTTTGAGTTATGGAAAAATGCTTACTTTAGCAGTTTGCTGTGGATAATATCTGGTTCACTCAGGTCAGGTGTTATTGATTTTTGCTCTCTGTCTACATAATAAATTCTTAAATTAGAACGATAGAAAATGATGAATAAGAGAATTTCTATTTATAACAAACCAGCACCTAAATGCACCAACCATAGGATAAGGAACACACATCCAAAAAATTGAAAAAGCATATAGCAAGGTGTATTTTTGTTCATGTTTTATGAGTCTGTGCATTTAAGTAACAGTGTATCAATGAAGAAGACCATAATCTTGCCAGTGTAAAGATATCTTTTTTCATGTATTTTTGAGTTGAAAACCTTCAAGCAAATTTTATAATTAATATTTTTGAATAATATTTGTAAATACTAGTTTTAAGTTATTCCAGTTTTGTTATTTAATTTGAGAATGCAGTTCAGACACTGTGTTATTTTGTCCTTGATTTCTGGGTAAGAATCTTATTATGCTGTGACTTACGTAACACAGATGCCTGCCTGCAAGGAATAAGTTTCAGACTAGTAGCTCGTTCAGTGACACATCATCCCCAGATGTGACATGTGGCAGATGAAGTCTATTCTACCAACCTCTGTACCATTTTGACTTCAGTAGTCTACCAGTAATACCATACTGACCAAAACGGATTGGTAGTCTCACTCTGATCAGTGATTACTATTGTGTACCTCAGGAAAATGTGAAAAAAAAAAAAAAAAATTCTACCTTTAGTATATACTGAGTAGTCTGTCCCTTTTCTAAACATTTGTGTTGCTTGTGTGTGGAGGTTTTGGGGTTTCATGTTGTCTTTTTTTGCTGTTTGTATGTGCACGTAGTTTGGGACTAATACCATGGGTAGATTTTAAATGAATCCTGAATTTTAAGTTAACCTGCAACAGTGAATAAGGTTATTATCTGTGCAAAGGTGTGATATTAAATTCTGCTAGATCCTTGTTTTCAACAGCTATCTGAGGGCAGCAAGCCGTTTCTATATCATCTTTTTGCTTCCTACAGGATCCTTATAAAATTGTAAGTTGCTGATTTCATTGGCTATATCCTCTTCCACTTTTAATACAGAATAAGAGAGTTGAAGTTTCAGTTCACCATCTGTAACCCAAGGCCTCTCTTATTTCCATTACCATGAGAGCTGTTCTCTGTCTCTCCAATCCTTCTTCTTGCTCATACTGGAATGGCTCTCATTGCTCACTACCCTGTTTCAGGTGAAATCATTAGGCCTGAGACAGTATTTTGCCTGTTCTTAATTCTCTTAGCCAGTTTTTGATCTGTGGACGTAGTTTTCCTCATACCTGCGATGACATTAATATCTTAGCAGTCCCTAGAAAGCAAACTTGCCAGGAGTTTATTATAAAAATAAATTACATCACTTTCTCCCCTTTTCCTGCTCTTTTACTGATATACTCAAAGCATTTCCAGCAAGTTAGCAGTGCACGTTATTTCTTCTCAGATTCTATAGTGACCAAAGAGGGGCTTGCACAGAAGGAGGGGCAGAGAAATTAAGAGTATGAAAAGAGGAGCTGGAGTCACTCATTAACGGATTACAGAATGGAGAAGTTTGAATTTGGTATTTGCTTTGGGCAGGAGGTTGGAGTATGTGACCTCCTAAAGTCCCATCTAACTCTAATTATTCTGTCATTCTGACATTTGAGAAACTCATTCATGTAGATGGTTCTGTAGATGTGAAAACGCTTAAAGAAAAAAAAATAGAATAAAATCCCAGCATCAGTTTGGGTTTTATAAGAGAGAGTTGGCTATTCTGTCATTCTGACATTTGAGAAACTCATTCATTTAGATGGTTCTGTAGATGTGAAAACGCTTTAAAAAAAAACATCCCAGTGTCAGTTTGGGTTTTGTAAGATAGAGTTGGCTCAAGAACCCTAGAAGAGCTTGAGGAGGGGAACATTAGTATTAGCTTCTGTGCCAGCTGAGGAAGAAATCAAGACTGGGCATGCAGACATGGAGTGGAAGTCCAGGGGTAAGTCATCCTGTTGGTCAGTGTCAGTGCAGCTAAGGGTGGTTGCATTTGCCACTAGAAGACTCCAGTCCTGTTCCTCAGCTTATCTGAGAGAATCTGCCATAGTATATTTCTTTTCTCAGGTTATACAGACCTAAAATCACATTCTGGTTGGAAGCTTTGTTGTACCAGTTAACATTAGATATTTTAATGTAACATTTAGTATTAAACTTTGAAGTAGGTGAGAGATCAACACTTGCATTAGAATTAAATTCCTATTAGGAAGAGATTATTTACATGCTCTGCGCAGAACTGATACTTGGACCAACAGCAATTTCTTGCCCTGGTGCATTTTTTCATATGTAGTGATCTTTCCTTCTCAAGATATGTAGCATAACACTAAGCATTGTCTCCATAGCAGTAAATGGCTCTTGAGAAGTAATGGGAATATACTTCCTGTTGTTTCCCCCCCTTGTTTCCATCTCTTTGTACATTAGAAAACATGAAAATGCTGTTAAACTGAATGGTTCCAGCAACTAGCAGAATTCCAATACTTCCCTTTCCCAGAAATTGTTTTGCATAATGATTTAATTTAATGATTTATACCAAAATGTTTTATTGTGTTACTGAAATTATTTCCAGTAATAATTTCACACAGTGAAAGAAAATGTCTCTTTTGTATTTAAAATAAACATACCTACAGTAAAATTTGGCTCATATCTAAAGTACTGTGCCAAATGAGATCCCTTGCACCTTTAAAAGAGGCTGCAATCATTTCTGTGTCAATTTCTCAACACCATTTTTAATCCTATGAATTTAATTGCTTTTGGGTTTTTTTTGTGGTTTGGTTTTGTTTTGTTTTGTTTTTATCTTGCAGTCAATCATAGATTGCTTTTCATTATCAGAAGTACAGCATAGTTTATGACTGGAAACGTGTCTTTCTTCAGGGCTGAGAGTTATTTCCCCAGTGTTATCTTTTTTAAAAACTCTCATTCTTTTTGATGAATATATGTAGACAAATATATTGAGTTTTAACATTTTCACACTTCAAGATAAATGCTAGAAGATTCAAGTCTACATAAGGACTTCATTAAGTCATAACCAGCTGGGTGTTGAAGAAGTGATGTAGAAATGCATTTCTGAAATAATTGACATCTGAGTTTTTAACTGCTAGGTTTTTCCAAGTAAAATTTTAGGTAAGCTAACTATTCTAACACAAAACAAAAGACACTTTGATGATAATAAAAAAAAATATTTTCCTGCTTTTGATTTAGTGAAGCTGCATAACTAGTGAAATATTTTAATAAGGCCATAGTCTTGTGTTGCTGGTGGAGTCTTGCCAGTAGCAGATGTGAGGCTAACACAAGGTGTGAGGAGGAGAGATAAGAGGACATTTTAACTTGACTTAGGTATTGGCTGTTTGTATTCCATTTACTACAATTGTACCCTCAACTTTAATGTATAAACTCAGATGAACTTGTGAAAATCAGAATGAGTTGTCTTTTTCCCCATCCTTGCTCTTTGCTGGGATGCTCTAGATCAAAAGCCCAGTGAAAATAACGCAGTCCACCCCCTTGTATTAAGTGTGTTTTGTTCCTGGAATTAAAACAAGGTAAAGGCCTGCTCAGGACATGAAACCTGATTTTGTTTAAGAAAATTTCATATGAGGATGTTAAAAGTGTTCAGGGACAATCCTATGCTTCTTCAAATGCCATTAAGGGCAGTCTTCTTGCAGAGTTAAAGAGTGGGCAGCGTGAAATGCAGCAAAATTATGCAGTAGATTGATGTCTTTCTCAACCTGCTATTAAAATTACTATCCACACAGTATGTACAAGCCAGATTTGCTTCATTTAAGCAGCTAAATCGGTTCCTACTCTTCATCCTTGACTGCTCAGCTCAAACTGTAGGAGCACTGTGCTGCAGAGGGTAGCTGTGCATCTCCTTCTCTACAAGTGGGTGTGGAGACTGGGCAGTTCCTCCACTAAGCCTCTAAACAGTTCCTTAGGACCACCATCACCCTTTTTGGTGAAGGCATTTTCAGACTGGACATTATAAATGTATGACTTATACCTTTGCTTGCAAAGTTTAGATTTGTAAAAAAAGCCAGTAACATCCATAAACATTTTGAGCAAGCTATACCAAGCAAGCTTTACTTTATGGTTTCAAGTTCAAAGCAAACACAACACAGTTTGAAACTACAAATGCTGTCTCAGCCACAGACTAGCATCCGACAATGACCATCCCACAAACAGTAACATGAAGAAGACCCTTATACATTCAGTCTCAGAGGAAGAGAAATGAAATGATCATTTGAGGTCTGAATGTCTGAGCCCGGGCAATATAAACAGAGCAAGTGACCTAGAATCCCAGCATGTTGTTGGTTTTTCTCTCTGTAGTCTAACAACAAGGGGCAAGCTTTTGTAGTTCGTGTCTTACTTTTCAGAGAGTTTACAGTGCACTGTATTTTCCAGGGATATGTAGATACTTTTCTGTAGTAGTAAATTCTTTATGAAGAAACCAGTCAATCACTGCAAGAACATAATTGTGAATTTTGTGCAATTTACAGTGTAGGTATCTGTGCATTTTGAAGATGAAAGGGAGATAGTCTAGCTGTTTGAAAACATTTATTTTTAATGTTTTGTTGGTGCCAAAGCAGATAGAAAGATTCTGTACTTTATCTAGAAACCTTGTGGGAATAAGGTTCATTCTGGAGAATGAATTTTGGTTTATTTCCTATTCTCTTTCTTAGTGATGGCAGTAATATTTTAAAACCCTTCTGTGTTTTATATATATATATTTTTTTTTTTTT
>NW_008608775.1:0-22591 GCF_000691845.1 Merops nubicus | reverse complement strand
TGCCGAGCGCCGAGCTCGCGAGAACTGCGGCTCTCGCGGTACTTCCCCAGTCGCGCTTCCCGCCTTCCGCTGCCGTCTCTCGCCGCCTCAGGAAGCGGGGGCGGTGCGGGGAGGCTCCGGGTGCTGCCCGCCCGGCTGTGTGCCGAGCTGTCGCCTCGCAGAAGGCAGGAGAGAAGCTCTCTTCGCCCCGCTTCACGCCGGTGAGAGAGGGAGAGCACCCAGCCCCCGCTCCCCCGCCCCGGCGGTGTGAGGGGCCTCCGTGGTGCCCGGCGGGTTGTGGCTCTGGAGGGCTGGCCCCGGAGCGCTTAGCGAGCTCCTTCGCTGCCTTCCGACTCCCTCGGCCGCCGTGGAGTTTCCGGAGAGTCCGGGGGTGGGGAGCTCACCTCCGAAGGTTAGCGTGGACAGAGCTGCTTGGGGCGTTCTCTCGTGACTCAAACTGCGTGAAAAACGACTTTCCGAAAAAAAAAAAAAAAGAGTGGTCGCTGAAGCATTAGGAAGGCGGCCGTAGTGAGAGCGGGTCCTCCTGAGCCCCGCTGTGCTCTTCTGCTGAAGGCGCTGGAATTCGCTTCGCTTAAGGAGTCGGGAAAGAGCAGTCTTAGTCCAGACGCCTTTCTGAGTGGGTAAGTTTAAATCAGAGGAGTTATTAACCCACCCCACATAGTTTTTGGCTATCAAGGATGTGAGTGGCAAACAACTGCCTTGAGAAGTTCATCGATTAGAGACCTCTGTGTTTGTTTTATTCCTATTTTTCATGCCTGCAACTCCGAGGTAATTTCCATGACTCGAAATGTGCCAAACAGACCCTGATTTTATTCGGCCCAGCAAGGCTGAATTGTGTCATCCATCTGTATGGTATTGGCTACTTCATATGTATAACACTGTTTTCTGGCCGATAAACCTTTTTCTGGAAAAGATGTAGACTGGATATACCCGATGTTTATCTGCTTCCGTGGCAGCCTTTTCTTCTCACTGCTTTTGATATTTCTTGCAGGAGGGGAAAAAAAAAACCCTTATCTTTGGCAATGATAGATCCTTTAGAGAACAACTTGTTTGATCTTCCTGATTATGAGAATACAGAAGATGAAACATTCCCACCTCTTCCACCACCTGCCTCTCCTGGAAGAGACGATGTTGAATGGGCTCAGGCTAATGGAGGTGAACACTTGTAACCCCTAAATATCCCATTTTAAAATATAGACAAAAAATGCTGTGAAATCGCTATTACTAATCAGTTTTACTTTATTACCTTGAGTTTACTGCATAAAAATAGCCTTGTGTAGATAAGAAAGCAGTTGGTAGATGTAAATTATGTGTTCTGTGCTTTTGAGCTTGTGGGAATTTTTGTGGATTCTACACAAATATGTACACAAATGAATCTTCATAAAATTCAAGCTGCTCTGACAAAATTTTGGTGTAGATAATTGTACAGTGTTGATCTATAGTTACCCTTTATGACTGATTTCAGAAGAGGTGAGAGTGATGGAAGTAGTATTCCAGGGAGATGTTGGTAGGTTTTGTAGAGCATATGACCTAGAAAAAAATCCAAGATGCTTCAAGACAGTGAATCTTAATTATTTGAATTTGAAAAGATCTTCCTGTGTACTGAACAACCTGATAGATAGTATAAAGATTTTAACTGTTGTTTACTTCTACTTGCCTATAGTGTTAAACATGTTAAATCTTTGCTCTGTTAATTAGAGAATAGGATTTTGCATAGCTTTATGCAAAAGGTTTATAGGTTTATAATTCCTTGGAATGTGAGAAAGAGAACTTCTGAATTCCTGGTGCTCAAAGTAACAAGAAGTAAACCAAGAAGTCAGTATATCTAACTAGCTCTGAGATGAGATGGGCAATGGTGCCTCATCTGTTGCAGTCAGACAATGTGTTCCTGTCCCTAATAAAGTATATGGGCTTTAGTTCTCAAAAGACACATTGATTGTGCTCACACATTACCCCTTTCTCTGTTTTTTGAAGGTGATGCTGATGGTTTAGGTCTGTCTATGACATCTATATTCAAATTGTGTTCATTGATAACTTGAGTTTCTGAACTTATAGAAGCCGTATCTGCTCTCAGTACATTTCTCAAAATAAATAAAATAGATAAGTTCTAAAATTAAGAAATTTCCCTTTCAAGGAGCCTGCTTTGCTAGGAAGGCTGCTTGCTTGGTGTATTTTGATTTAATTCCAGTCTGTCTTGTGGGAGAACTGAGGTGGAATATGCAGATGTTTGTTTGGAGTGCTGTACCTGCAGGGGAATACTTGTGACTCTGCCTCTTTGATAGGGTAGAAACTTCAAATTTACATGATGCATTTCTAGTTAGAGTTAATTTTGTGATGTGCTTAAAGTATGTTATTTTCTTGATTAGAACCAGATGGAAAACAGCAGTCACAGGCAAAGGATTCTGCTGTAGCTCCACGGAAAGCAGTTAAAAGACCAATGCCTAAACTAGATGCCCAGAGGTATTTTTTTTTTCCTTGTCGAAGTTTCTTGATGTCTCCTTGGAGACTAATCCTTGGTTTTAGAGGAACATGAGAGGCTGTAGTTGGTCTGCTAGGTTTTGGGTTTTGGGGATTTTTTTTGTCATTCTTCACAGAATCCCAGCATGGTGGGGGTTGGAAGGGACCTCTGGAGGTCATCTCATGCAATCCCCCTGCTCCAGCAGTGTCATAAGAGCAGGGTGCCCAGGATCACATCCAGGCAGGTTTGGAATCTGTCCAGACAGAAGCTTTGTTCTCAGAGGGAGTTTTTGTTAATGAGAAGAATGGGTTTCAGATAACTTCACTCATTCTCTCCTTACAGGTTAGTTTCAGAAAGAGGACTTCCAGCCCTGAGGCACATGTTTGACAACGTAAAGTTCAAGGGTAAAGGGCATGAGGTAAGACAGGGTGAGCTTTTATTTTGTATCCTGAGAGGTCGGTCTAGACTTGATAGATTACTGCCCATCTGATACAGGGAGAATTGATATTACACTCTGGTTAGCCAGCTTCTAGCAGTACTTGAACATACTCTGATAGTATTTGTAGTGGTAAATTTAAAAAGCCAAACACAAATGTTTTAACAAAATCTATGTGTTGATCTCAAAACTGTTTTCCTCTACTCCAAAACTACATCATCATATCTGACTCTTTGTGTTGTCTAAAGAAACTTTTTGAAAGTGGAGCAGTCTTATTAGACTGCCTGCTGCTTCTGGAATGCCTTTGACATCTCCTTTTATTATTAGTTTCCTCTCTTACTGACAATATTCTGGCTATTGTAACACCTCTATCCCAGAGTTTTTTAATATTGAAAACAGTGTGACATACCACTTAAGAAAAGAGAAACTTCTATACAGACTGTCTCATTGTTTTCTGAACATGGGCCAGCATGTGCCCAGGTGGCCAAAAAGGCCACCAGCATCCTGGCCTGTACCAAAAGCAGTGTGTCCATCAGGAGCAGGGAACTGATCATGCCCCTGGACTGGGCACTGGGGAGGCCACAGCTTGAGTACTGGGGTCAGTTTTGGGCACCACCAGATAGAGACACTGAGGGCTGGAGTATGTCCAGAGAAGGGCAGTGAAGCTGGAAGTCTTGTCTCATGCTCTAGGCAGAGGATCTGAAGACACTCATACGACACATGGAACACTGGGCTCATAGGCTGTTCCCAAAATTGCAGTTTGAGGATTTTATTGACAGAGTGGAGTCCTTGGGAAACAAAAAGGAAGTTCAGGTACGTGTTGCTTCTGTCAGTTCCTCTTCATGCAGTGCTGACTACTCTAAGAGGCAGGGTTAGGAGAGCAATTACACATACTGCTAAGGAGTATACTTAATTACTTAAATTATTTTCTGTCTTTTTAAAAATACTTTGTTCCATTATTGAAGCCTACATATAGATACCACCTTTCTTTATTTGGATTAGTACTTCAGAGAATTTGCTTTGGCTTTTTCGGGACATCTTTAACCAAAGTAATTTGTATAAGAGTGCTGGAACTGATTGGTTTTGGGGCTTTTGGTTGGTATTTTAACATTTGACCCTGCAAAAGAAGACTTATGAAAAATGCTGCTTCATCTGGATCAGTGGTAGGAGGAGGACTAGGAAAACTATCCACAGCAATAAAAGTTGTGGGTCAAACACATGTTATGACAGGAGTATTTTCTTCAGCATAGTAGAGTGTAAAAAGAAGTTTGGAGTAGTTTTAAAAACATAGCAGTGCTGCACAAAAGGTGTTACAGGTGAAACATCAGTATTTTAATCTCTCAATTGCAGACCTGCCTAAAGAGGATTAGACTTGATCTTCCTATTGTACACGAAGACTTTGCAACAAATGAAGGTACGTTGTTTGTTTAGTAGTTCAGAGCTTAGGATTCCTTTATTTTCCCCCCTAATTATCAGAAATTAATGATCATGATAGGTTTTTCTGATGTTGAAGAGATCGTTCAGTGTTTTAATCACTATGTATTTTAAAACCAAACTTCTGTGAGACTTAGGATTACAAAACTGAACTGGTACTCAGACTAAAATACTGCATATATATATTAAAAATAAACTGTGTGGTATACTACAGGGAAATGGAAAATAGGTATTATTACCAGCATTTTTACAAATATTCTTTAAAAAAACCCCTGAAACTGCAATTATTAAGTGATCATACTGGGTTGTATTGTAATCTTACAAGTGTGAAGTCTGAAGAGCTCTTGGACCTTGTTAATGCAGAAATCAAAGACTCATTATCCTGTTGATGCTTCAGGCAGTTAGGGTGCTCTCAGGGTGTAGTGGGCACTGTTGGGTCTGTTTGTCAGTCTTGGTGTATTGCTAATATTGAGTATTTCTTTTTCCAATATTAAAATGCAGCCACTGAAGTAGACAATTCATGAGCCTTTTCCAATGAGAGGATGTTTTTAGACTAGAAATAAACATTTTTTTAATAAAAAGAGGAAGCAGCGTTCATCTGGTAGCTTGAAAGAAACTTCATTAGCAGAAATGAGACAATTTCCTAGCTGTTTCTAAGGTCCTTTGCAGGTGTTCACACTTTTACTGTGGGTCTCTTGCAACCATAATCTACCCATGGTTCAGTTTGTCCTTGTGTGAACCTCAGCCTCCTGACAAGGCAGTGCTTGGGGAAGGGTGTTCTGGTGGATGAGTTAACCAGCAGCAGAACCTTGCCCAGCCTGTGGGGACCACCGCCGGGCAGTTGGTAGTATGTGGCTGGCCTCAGTGGTGGCTGCACTTGCTAGACGTGGAATGCAGCCATGAGCAGCCACGAACAGCAAAGCAAATGGTTCCTGCCGACAGTGTCTGAAGAGCTATCGGGATGTCTGTGCGATGGTTCCATACACTTGTGTTTAAATGCTGTGCTGATCTGTTCTTGAGCCATGCTACCCAGCCTGCAATGGCTCAGGCTTCAGCTGAAAAACTTGAGCAAGTATCTTAGTTTTGAAGTAAAAACTCAAGCTAGAAAACTGTATTAAAAAAACAAAACCTTGTTGTCAGCTGACTTCTCTATTCACAGGCTTAAAGTGGTGCAGAGGCACAAGCCTGCTTGGCCTTAGGCACTACTGAGAGACTGCTCTGCTTCTCTCTTGGTGGGTGAAGTTTGTCTGGCGCAGCTGGACTGCCTCCATTTTGCATGTTGTACTGTTGGCAAATGAGTAAATATCCCATAATTGTAACATGCTGAGTTCAAAACCAACTGTTCCGTGTCTGTGTTCAAACTACTGTCTGATTTCTGTAACGAGTCCTGCCACTTCCCAAAGGACAGTGTCCCTTAGTAGGGGTGGGAAGGAAATTCTCTGGCCTTTCAGTAAGGTTTGCCTGAATTTACTGCCTCTTTCTAACCTTCAGGCACAGCTTATGATTCCTAACTTACTACGTGGAGCTATACCTCTCTAAATTCAGGCATTTATTAGTTATTGGTGTACATCTGGGATCTCTGATAAGCTTTTCCTATATGCTTTGAGTATCAGGTATGTGGACCTAGGTAGAAAATTGCCCATTAAAATTAAATTACGGAGTGGTCTTCATCTGTCTATACAATTTTAAAGTGTAGAATGTAGTAATGATTTTAAAATGTTGGCAGATACTTAACAGATCTCTCTGGGTTACAAGTGTTGATTTCTGCCCCTCTTCCCCCTCCCACCCTCCCGTGTCTGACCAGATGGTGGCGGGGGAAGCCATGGCCCGGATGCAGGCGCTGAAGAAGCCGGCTCTGGCTCTGGGGACACAGAGGAGCTCAGCTCCCTGCCCGGGGCAGCTCTCACCGAGGAGCAGCAGCAGAGGATGAAGAGGAACAGGCAGCTGGCCTTGGAGAGGAGGCAGGCGAAGCTGCAGGGGAGCAGCCAGTCCCAACCCCACGGTAACAGCTCCCTGACTTAGGGGCTAGCATTAACCTCAGGAGCCCAAGAAGCTTACAGAGATGAGCTGCTGAGTCAGTTTAAAGGCAGTGGTAGTGATTGCTTTTCTAGAAGGTAGCCAAATGTGTAACTCTCAAATTTAAACTCTGTTCCTATAGTTGGAGTCCTCCAAAGCCAAGTCAGAACTGCTATCTGTAGTTGGGATAGCTTTGGCTTTGAAGTGAAACTTAACTTGCTGGTCATCTCTGGAGTTGGCTTTCCTGCAGGCTGTGGTTCTGGTGATAGAAGCTGCAGGTAAACACACAGCCAGGGTGTTTTCTCATGGTAGGAAATGGTTTTGTTTCTTTTTCAACAGAGCTCTCCACTAGTTACTCAGAAGAGGAGTTTATTACCCCAGTTGCTCAGGATCCTGCAGACCTTATTGAAGACACTCAAGGTACCACAACCAATGTTGCTGTTACAGAAGCTGAAAATGGAGATACAGAGTTGGAATGTGCCAATGAAAAGCAGTAACCATTCCCCATACTTTCAATGACTTTGTTGACCGAAAGACCCCAATATTTTAAGTACTGTCATTATTTTGATATGTTGCTGGCTGTTTGTACTCCAGAAGCTTCAGGGAAGTCTTCACTGTGACATCTGTATGGCTGGACAGAACTCTGCTCTTAAAGGTGCAGATGAGCAACTCTGAACACTGGAAAATGGAACAATGCTCTTCATCTGCATTTGAGACATCTTTTCCACTTTTCCCAACACTCTCTAAGAGATGTTAATGAGTTTTTTGTCCTCCTTTGAATTTTGTTTACGGTTGGTGTCAAACTGCATTAACGGGGATGTGGACAGGTGAACTTATTATTAAAGTTGTGTTGTTTGGGTTTTTTTAAAAGTGGGTAGTGCTATCTCTGAACAAGTGTCCTGGATTTTTTAAACTTGCTTATCTAGTATGTGTGTTTTTTCTTATAAAATGGAAGTTATTGAATTTCAGAAGTCAAACTTGCAATTCTTGTACGAAGCTGCTGCAACTACAACCCCTCCAAACTTCCCCATCCCTTGTGCTGGTCAGACATCTCTCGCAGACATGCACACCCCCTTTGGGGAACATGCTTTGGCTTTCATCTGTCTTGAGGCTCTGCTTCATCTTCTTACAGTCTTGCTTCTCCTTGCACAGCAGCTCGTCCCTTCTGTGAGTGAACAAGAGCTTGGGCTGCAGCAGCCAAGCCCTGAGCTTGGTCTCTCCCATAGCATAGGCTGGTGGTCGTGGCAGAAGTGGAACGAAGACAAGAGCAGCAGTGACAGCAGATGCAGTAAGTTGATGTCACCAGGTGTTATTTTACTGAGATGCCCCAGCTGCACATCTGGCATAAACAAAATCCTACATTCTGGAGTTTGCTTTTTGTGTCCTTGTAGCTATGAGGTAAAGTCCCTAGGCTAGAGTGGAAGATAGCCAAGAGCAGTAGGAAATATTTGGGTTTTTAAGAATTTTTATGGACAACATGGGGAAAGTAACTTTTGGAATGATAGTTAAAGGAATTCACCACACTGTCTTTAGAGTGGAAGATGAGATTTATCACATATAAAATCTTTTAAAAACTCATTCATAGTTGGATAAAAATTCTTATTTAAAATAGACATTTAGTTTCTTACTAAAAGGACTCTTTTAAAAGTACTATTTAAATACTTTTTTAAAAATAACACAAACTTAATTGTACAAACCATATAGGAGCAGAACACCAACATGCAGGCATGGCAGGCTGCAGTTCAAGTTCTGATGTCAGCTGAAACATCCAGTAGGGCCAAATCCCTGATCTCCTCCAGCAGCTGGTACAAGCTCACACCCTTGGTCTGGCAGTACTCCTGATAGTCTTCATCAATGACTTCAACTCTTGCTTTTTCTTGGGCACGCTGGGCTTCCTCTGCAGACTGACTGACTTCTTTTACCAAGTCAGATCTCAGCACGTGGGAACTCCTCTGGGAAACCTCTGTGTCCGAGGCCTGGTACGGAGCGTTCCTCATTATTTCAAGCTTGATTGCATCAGCATGGCTGCGGGAAGTCTGCACAAGTATCCTTACCTGAAAAGCAAGACAAATTATTTTCTTTCTCATAGTGCTCTTTCCTTTTATCTTCTTCAGATCAAATACTTACTGTAATATGGTCAAAAAGGCTTAATGTAACTGATTCTCCAGTAGTTGTAGTGGAAGTGATTTTATTCTGAAAGCGCTGAAGCGATCCAGGCTTCCACTCGCAGCTCTTGTCACCTTGGCAAGAGATGACTAAGCCTTCTTTGTTTTTCATATATGCAGCACCTTTGATTCCATATCTACAAAAAAGCAGATGAGCAGACAGAAGCTCTTCTAAATTTTCACCCTTATTGGTTCTCTTAATTTTCAAACCAGCAGAAGGCTGAACAGGATTATACATAAAACCAGTGTAAAGGGGGCAGACACTAGCCTGATAATCTTGCTTCAGGGACACTCCTGCATTGTCAAAGAAACCTCTGAGTATACAAAACCAGCGTGAAGATAGTCACCAAAGTATTTTGAAAGCAGTGAAGCAAAAACTCACAGTCAGTGATCCATTATCTTATGTGTTGGGTGGAGCCTGGAATGGCCCAATGGTGGAAGAAGAGCAGCATTACAGGTCATTCCAGACAGCACAGTGAGGAAATAGTTCTTCATTTAAAAAATGAAGAGCCTAACAGCCTTAAACAGCACCATGCAAACATTTCTTCTGTGTTTCCTACAAGAAGCAGCTGTTCAGAAGGTGCTCCAAGCCTGCATGAACTAGCTTGTGGTAAAGGACAAGAGCACTGAGGAGTGCAGGGCTTTGTGACTTGGAAGATCACTTTCTACTCCTTTTAATAAAATAAAAGGAGGAGGGGAGGAAACACTCCAGTCATAGTTGTGCCCTAGCAGCTGCTTGGGTGAAAAATGTCCTGTTAGTTTGAAATAAATACTGTGCAGTGCAGTCTTGCCCTTTCCTCACAGGAACTCTTTTTTGGAGCAAGAGCACAGAAAAGCACTGCTTAAGATTTACAACAAAAATTTATCCCCCAGTCATCGCTCAACAGCAGGGAATGCTAGAAACACTTTCCTTCTTGAGTAACCATCTTACTTTTCAGGTCAGTCCAGGCTCTGGTGAACTCACCTCGGTAGGAACACAAGCACGCCGTTAGTTCGGATTGAGTAAATAACTCCATCTGCTATGCAGCGCTCGTCTGTTTCTGGGGCTTTGTCTCTGAAGTACATGCACTGGAAGAGTTCTGTGGACTGTTTCTGGGCACGCTGAGCTGCCTGCAAGCATCCACCACAAAGAACACAAAACCACCTACATAAGTACTTCAATGAGCTGGTTTGGCTTTGATTTCCATAGTTTCTTTTTCCTATTACTTGCTCCTTTACCTGTCTCCTAGAGAAATTACATCTAAAAGGAAATCCGTCATGTAGTTGACATATGAAGTCACTACCACTCAGAAGAAAACTGATATTTAAATTAAAAAAAAAAAACCAACAAGGTGTTATAGATAAAAAGGAGTGATGCTGTGTCATAATATCCAAAAGCCACAGTCAGGACTGTCACACTGGGGCCACAGAAACACACAACGACCATCTTACCCGGTTTCTGTTATTAATGTGCCTGCACAGTTCCTCAAGATCCTTATTACTGAACAGATAATCCTTAACATCATCTTTGGTTTCACTCAGAGTCGCTGCCGTCAAGAGTCTGTGGACAACAATATCGGCGTATCTTCGAATGGGGGATGTGAAATGAGTGTACTTCTCTAAGGCAAGTCCTACAAATCAAACCGGCAGCGGTGATAAGTGATCAGAGCCATCAAATGCCTCCCACCCAACAGAAGTAACAGCAGGAACAGCATAAAAAAAGTGGCAGGGTACCGTAATGGTGAAACTCTTCCTCGGGACAGGAGCCGGTTGAGAAGTACAACGCGTTGGACATGGCGTGAGTGGCCATAGACCGCAACAGTTTGTTTACAATTGGGTCCGACGGGTCGTTTGCTTTATCCAGGGACTCAGCCAGTGCTTTGTTAGACCTGTCAAAAAAGTGTTAATTCTGTAGAAAAATGAGCTATCCCTGATCCTAACAGCTTACAGTTAAAAACAGCATACAAAAGCACCTGAATATGGAGGCACCACTGCTGCCCTTCACACTCTGATGGCCAGGAACAGTGCCTCCCAGTGTGAGAAAGCTCACAGCCTTCTCACAGTGTCTTGACAAAGTAATTCTGAATTATTTTGAGACATTTAAAAATGACTACATTGCACAGAATTAACTTGAACAAGTACTCTCCTGCACTCCTACTGCAGAAAATATGGTGCAAATGAGGCTATTACAGCACCTAACCACTACGCAGTGACTAAACAAATTCTTTTTCAGATATGTCTATTATTCAGACACGGCCAGTTTCAGTACAGCCAGCAGAACACAGGCACCACCTCACTAGAATATTATCTCCTGCTCACAGAAAGGTTATAGTAAGGGGTTTTTTTTTAAGTCTTGCTATGCAGCATCTATTAACATTAATACTCAGAATTAATGCTCTCTAACAACAACAGCCACATAGTTAACTGCTGAACTTGAACCAAAGCACTGCAGCAAGAGATACCGTGTGTCCATTGAGAAGCCTTTGGCACTGGCACATTCTCGCAGTTCAGTAAAAAACTCCTGTCGCGGCGGCGGGTGTTGGCGCAACAAAGCTTGATGGGGGAAGTTTTGGGAAATCTTTTTTGCCACCCAGTGGTTGGCAAGAATCATACATTCCGCTACAGTCTCGTGCACCTCCAGCGGCTGCCTGGGGATGAGGTCGTGGATGTTGTGTTCATCATCCAGCTGCACTCGGATTTCTACCCCTTCCAGCTCCAGAGCGCCGCAGCTGTCCCGCCTGGCTCTGACACGTCGGGCTATCTCGGTGAGTTTGGATATTGCCCAAACCAGTTCAGCCAACTTCTTCTCTCTAGTTCTTTCATCCAAGTCTTTCAATTCCAGGATATCATCAACCACGCTGGTGTCTCCCTCCAGCAGTCCCTGTGCTGCTTCGTAAGCCAGCTTGTAGGCAGATCGAATGATGGTTTTGACGTAGCGGACTCCCAGCACTTCGTAGGATTCTTTTTCCAGTTCCCACAAGACACTTACAGCATACCTTAAAGGCAAGATCACACGTCTATTGATCTTTGTGGTTGACTTAAACTATCCGTTCATGCACATCCAACTGTTAGAAATGTGCAAGTTTCATTCTGATGCACAAGGTTCATTCTCTTTTTCTTCATGAACAAACTAGTGCTCAGCAATGCCACTAATTAACACACTTGCCATTCAGTCTCACAGATCAGTGGTTCAGAAATAAGGACCAGCTCTGTCAGCAGGATTTCCAATCCATCTGCTGAGGCAGAGTACCCCTAAGACACAAGGGCACATTTGTTATTTTTATTAATTTTTATTTTATTAGGCAGATGCGTCCACAATGAACATCACTGCACCTTGCATATCCTCATGCCAGCCTGATTTATCCTGGAAATTGTAACAAATAATTGTAATAAAATGGGGTAACAGCATGTTGAGGAGTATAGTGAAATATATAGTGAATATTTTCACTATATATTCACTATTTCAGTAGTGAAAACTGTGACCATTCCATGGGTGCACACACTCCAGACTGAAACACTTGAAAGAACAACTGAAGAACAGACACCTTCACCTTAAGGTTGCTGTTAAATACAAAACAAATCACTAATGTTACAGCTAAAAATTACTGGAGCATGAAGCAGTCATTGTCTAATACTTGTATTTCAGCTTTTGTGACTCCCTACTACTTTCCTTACAAACAGTAGCAAATAATTCAAAGAGTAAGTGCATAAGCAGTTGCTGCCCCAGATCTTACCTATCAGCTCCGCTGAGAAGGGAGCACACGCCAGCGCTCAGGACGGAGGGCAGCATGTCGTAGCGACGATCCGCCAAGTAATAGGTGGTAGCCCTGAGGAATAAAATACATTTACTGTTCTCACAAGGACTTGCTGGTGTGTAGCTCCTGAGCAGCCTGCAGTGTAAGTGTAACTTGGGCAAAACAAGACACGTACCATGATTTCAAAAGGTTCTTTTTACAGAAGCCACACATACAATACCCAAGTCAAATTATTTAAATAGCTATTTCTATAGTACAAGCCTAATTTTGCCTTCTTCAGTGTCTTCAACTGCCACTAAAGCCAGAACTAGGGCTATACAAAATATGCTCTGCTAAGAAGAGGTCGTTTAATGGCTATACCACAAATTTCTGCTGGCTAAGCAGTTCACATTTCTTTGCATCTACAAATAAAATACTTCATAAAGTGATTCAGTAGTTCCAAGTTCAAAACAGTGGCAATAATAGAAAAAAAAAAAATTATTATTTGGCACACTAAAACACAAGATTGAATAGTAAAACAAGCCTGCCAAATACCTCTGGAATTAAATTCACATAAGACTTAATTTTATTCTGTGGGTGTTCCAGGTTCTGTGTGAAGATTCATCTCCCTTGGAATGCAGACAAGTGGTTTGTAAATACTTCAAATCACAAATGTTAAAGTAGACTACAAAGCAAACTAGTGCTTAGGGAACGATAAAAAACAGTAACTGTGGAAAAGAGCAATTTAATTGTAAAAGGGTGAAGCAGTGGGTCAGAAAGCAGTTTCTTCCCCAGCAGGCCTATTGAACCAAAATAAAAGCAGGATAACATAGTTATATATTAATTTTAATAATATCTGTTTCTGTGGCACAAAAGAAGAAAGACTTTTTCCTTCCAGTATTTCTCAATGTTTCCTTAAGGTAGCATCACGAACTTCTGAGCTCCATAAATTTTCTACTTTTTAGCAAACCATTTACCTTGCCCTGGCCTCGACATCAGTGTAGGAATTTGGTGCCACGAAATGGGTGACGTCTGCGATGTGCACCCCCAGCTCCAGGTTCCCATTGGGCAGAGCTCGGACCGACAGCGCGTCGTCCACGTCCTCGCAGCCTTTGGGGTCGATGCTGAATATCAAGTGTGTCTCTCTCAAGTCCAGACGGTGTCTTTCCTCCTCTGGATTCACTTTCCATGGATCCTTTGACGAACTCACAGGCATTTCACTCATCTGTACAAAAACATAATATTGATGAACATGTATTTGTATCTTTTTGACAAAAACCAACCAACAAATTAAATTTAATCTTTTCCTTTTCGACACCATTAATTTTATTTGTGTCCTTTTTCATCCTAGACAAATTCTTCCTTGCACTTTCCAAGTCAGTTACATTTACTTTATGGACAGCTGAAAACAGAACTGCAAAGAATGCCACACATATTATTAACAACTGGTACAACTGTGGGGATACTGCAGCTCTGGCAAGCTAATGACTGCATATTGGGTTTTTTACATTCTTTTTCTTTCCATTAATTGTACATATAATCAAAATATTTATCTGTAAGAACTGCTTCCTCTCCTGGTTGAAGGCAAAAGGATTTAAGTGTGATTTCAGTAGAATGAGGCCTTTAGGATCGGTAGCAAAAATACATATTAAAGACATGAATATCTTAAAAATCTACCTCAAATTAGAACTAAGAGTTTGTAATCACAGAACCCCAGAATGGTGAGAGTTGGAAGGGACCTCTGGAGATCACCTCATCCAACCCCCTGCTAAAGCCAGGCCACCTTATCCTCATAGCAAGCAGATTATCTTGAAGTCACTCTTGACTTCAAAACTCAGTGTCTATAGAACCACTGATCCAAAAGTAATTTCCAGCTTTCAAGAACCTGCTGGCAGCTAAGACATTCAGCTGTAAGAGGACCTCTCCCCCCATTTTGAGAAGTAAGACCCTGTAAACTAACAGAAAAGGTATCAAATCACAAAGACTAACCTGGATTTCTGAGAAAGGAGCAACACAAATGCTGTTCTCCACCAGAATAGTGGCAATTTCCCCCTCAAGGTCTCCAATTCTTCCTAGAACTCTCACAAAGTGTCCATTTGGATATACAGAAGTTGACTCCCAAGAGTCGATGCGCACAACAACTCTATAATCCTGCAGCAAGACAATTCTGTTAGAACAGCAACCTGCTCCTGACGGGCTGTCGATACAAACCCTGCCTCAGGGGCAAACAATGCCATCCAAAGAGACTGGCAACTCCAAAAACTTTATTGAAAGGCAAAAACCCCACCATAATGAGTAGCGTACAAACAAATACTGAGGATTTAATTTCCTTCCTGATGAAAAACCTACTTAGGGTCATTATATGGACAATCTCTATCTCAAAGCATAAAAAATAAAAGCAAATCCAAGATGTACACAAAGATTCTTGTACCAGAAAAGGCACAACTGGAATTTAGCTGTGAAGAAGTACTTAAATTCACAAGGCAAAAGTGCCTAGGAATGAACAAAACCATGGCTGTTCTTTCTACAGCAATGCCAGGCTAATCAGCATAATTCATTATTAATTTGTTGAAGAACTCTCTTTACTATTTTCATTGCAGTTTATATATAGTCATAAATCCAATGAAGCCACAGGGGCTACTGCAATTTATACCCCTAATACAACCTTTAATTTATCAGAAAAAAAACAAAACAAGTAGTGTATAAATGCTCAGGGTCCCTGGGCTGGGGCCCAAATTCAGAACTCAAATAAGCTTTATTACCTGAAGCTGACAGAGGTTTGACAGGAATTGAACATGTTCCTTCAAGGCAGAAATTGAACTATTCTCACAGACTTAACTTTATTAATAGTTTTACCCATGTTTTTGCCAAGAAAAACATCATTAGGGAATGTAACACCCACACAATTTTGTGGGAACACAGAACAGAGAAACACTTCTGTCAAATTACCTCTAACGCTTCAGCTTGCTGGGTACTGATGCGGATTTTGGGAATTCGGTAGTCCCAGGGGATAACAAGGATCTTCTGAGCATTTCTGCTTTGGGACTGGCTCTCTTCTTTAGAGGGGAAAGTGACCACATAGTCCCTCCAGTTCTTCTGAATGATTCCAACAACTTTACCTTTTAATAAGAAACATTGTTGGCTGTACATTAAAAAGGAAAAGTCATAAAAGCAAATATGTGGCAGGTACAGAAGATTCTTTTGCTTTGTAATATGAACTAATATGCCCACAAATCTGTGTTACAATTACTAACAACATATGGTATGCAGCCAACAATACAAGTTTCTTATAAATTATTGTTGTCATAGCCAGACTTTAATGAGCTTTTATTTATGTATAAACTAACTCATTGTATCGATTTCAATTGACACAGGCCATCAGTTATTCAGAGAGATTCCCACTGCTACTGAAATGTGGCCAATTCTAGTAGAGATACAGACGATTTTTAATAGCAAAGATCAAAATCAAACAGCATTTTCTTGCAGGAAGAAAACTAACCTCCTAAAACTTTTCACTCTGACCTCAGCAAACTTTTAAGAAGTGGCTATACCTGCAAGCAGTGTTTTCAAATAAGATTCTAAGTTTCCAAGGCACACAGGCATGTCACACTGTAATGGGAGCTGGAAAATCCTTCACTTAACAAAAAATGTTTTCATCTTGAACATTCTTTGTCATCAAGGAATTAAAAGGATGCTGTTATCTTTCTGTATAGAGAGTGGAGGGCTTGAGTGCACACTCTGGTAAATTAGCCTGTGTTAGAATGGCCGTTCATCTCTTGTAGAGCTGTGAAGAGTGACAGCATGCATTTGAGTAGCAAAATATTGAAAACTCAGTATTTGGGGAAGATAACTACAATAATTCAGCTATTTCTGAGAATCAAAATCAAATTTTAAAAAAAGGTTTCACATACAGAAACCATCTGGTGGCCTACTTGTTGGGGTATGTTACAATGCTTTACTCTGAGCGAGTCACTTCAAATGTACTGTGGTGCAAAAAGATGACAATCCCAGAAACAGAGGGAAGGGGCTACACAGGACAACACAGCTTGGACCAGGGACGTGAGGTAATCTTAGCAAAACACTCCATCATGCTGTTTACCTGTAGGCATAGGGTCACCAGTGGTGTCTGCAGGTGCTTTATCCTCGGTCTCATTCTCACAGAGGGCAACAGTCCTTCCTTTCCATTCCTGCACAGGTAGTAACTCAACTGCTACCACATCACCATGGATCGCACGGTTTCGAGCTCTGGCCCCATAAATAAGGATGTCACTTTGAAGTTCTAAAATTAAAACAGAAAGAAACAGAACTATAAGCTCCAAAAAATTAAAATCCCTCCACTCTTGGCAGCAATCTGCTGAAAATTACATTTGCAATACGATTTCTTCCCAAAAGGACTACTGGCATGTAATTAATATTACAAGAAAATTAAAACCTTTTCCTTTTTATTCTTTAAAGGAAGCAACTCTTGGATAAAAAAGCAGCACAGGCTAGGATGAGTTCATTGTTCTTAGGCAGCAGCTTTAAAAACACACAACACAGTTAAATTGTGGAAATCCCTGCCACGGGATTCTGGGTGGCATCCAGAATAAAACAGGGGTTTTTTTTAGTGTATTGAACACTGGCTTGACTGCAGGGTCTGTCACATGAACATCTGAAAGTCCTTAGCAGTGAAAGCTGGGACAATACATCTGTGCAAGGACAATGGCCTGTTCCTTCAACAGTATTTATTCTCATGCCAGAACAACAACACTGGTGTTCCAAACTGATCCAAAAAGCATTTTTCCTATTATGTTCCCAATGGCCAGCTTCCTAATCCTGCCAACACCTATGCACTTATTTCAGTCAAATGAGTGGTCATCTGAAGATAAAGCATAGAGAAAATACTTTTCATCAGTGTTCAAGTTCAGTGTCAAAAAGGCACTGAGTAAATCCTCCCATTGTCTTTTCACCTGTTTCTTTGCTGCCAAATCCCTGAAGTCGAACAAAAGCTTCCAGTTGTGCTCTATGCTTATTGACATTCAGTGTGCCCTAAGGGAAATAACAAACAGATAAACAGAATGAAACAGTCACATCTTTGATTAGCCACCTCTGAGGTACAAGATTTTTGAGTTTACAATTATTTTTACATTTATTAGTGGTTTTTATTGATATGTAGGGTATTCTGAACACAACTGTCTACAGGGCGGGAATGTATAATGCAAAACTTTTAAGTACTCACTTCTGGAAAAGAATAGTAAGCTCTTCTCAATTTAATGGTAAGATGGCAAAGGTCCTTTTATTGAGAGCACAGGCAGTGTAAGATTACTTTTGCTGCCTGCCTTAATGTGGAATCTAGAGTTATTCCTACAAGGAAGAAAACCCTCTGTCTGTTCATATTCTACTCTTGCCTCGCTGCTGCAATTGTCAAGAAAGGAACAAATTACTACCCTAATTCTGTCAATTATTTTTAAGACAAGGACACTTGTCCACCAACAATCCATATTAAGGCCCTGAGCAGCCGTAAAGCTGTGAATTCATTCCACTGCCTAAGAGACCTCTGTGCAACTGAAGTAAGAAATGCTGCCCTTGTGCAGCATTATTTATATTTAAGAAAGAGATCTAGCTGCTTCGTATCACTCCTGTTTCTCCATTTACAGGTATGTCACATATCACCATGAAGAAAAATCCATAGCTAATTTAAGACCCTCAATAACAAATTCTCATTTTAACTTCTCCAAGAGAAAAAACCACCATGTGTGGACAAGATGAAGTAAGGAAAATATTTTGAGACTCCTGACCCTGCCCATTCTCTGACTCTTGCTTTTTTGTTTTCTTTCCCTCTTCCCACTATAGCAGTATTTCTTTATCTAACCAATCTAATTCAGACAACTAAAGGGACCAAGCACAAGACTGCCTTGTTCCATGTTTGCCCTCTACATAGCAAATTACCTGTATGTATCTTCCTGATTTGATCCCAGCCTCCAATATTTCCACAGGCAAGTGCTCAGGATATTCTTTTCCTTTGTTTTCTTGGCTTTCACTCTCCCGTTCACGCCGGGCTTGAAGTATGGAGTCAAAGAGTTCATGGACAGCCTTTAAGTCAGGCCAAAAGTTATCCAAGTAATTCTGTATGCACATATGTAAACAAACATGAAAGCATTTAGAAGTCTCTTCTCTTTCACTAATGCATTTGGAAAGCCCATAATGGATAAAACCTGTCTCATATCTTGTACTCAGCACTTCCAAGTGGTAATGATGTGTTTGCTCTAAACACCACAGATTTGTTCCAGATCCGACCTAACTCATTTGCTAAATATGACAAAGTAGGCGTGACTGTTAAGACAGCATCGTAGACAAGAGATTCCCAAACTTCTACTACCAATATGCCTCATCCAGACAACAAACTTCTTGAAATGCCAAAGCAGAAAAATAAGACTGGCAACCCACTTTTATTTTTACACTGTTTATATGATTCTGTACTCTACACTTGGGCCACTTTCCATTGCCTCATAGCAATTAAACCAAGCATCATCATTTTTATATCACTTTAAGGTAAATCTGTTTTACTCAACATCCTTTTACAGCTAAACATAAACCTCCCATCCACACATCCCACTGAATACAAGTGGTATCAGAGATCAACTAAAGGAAGAATGTCTTCTTAACTGTCTTCTCCCACATCACTGCACCCTAAGCAGTCAAGGCTAAAGCAGACTGGCAGAATGCTGATGGATATTTCAGCTACAGCTGTTTGTGGGCTGCTTGCACTACAGATTTAGACAGCTGGCTGAGGTAACTGATCTTTGCTCATCAATGCCAAATTCTTTAAAAACAAGGAAAAAAATGAAAAGGGCTCCTAAGAAAGACGATGTCTATCTTTAGAGCTGCTGGTTTTCTTTTCAATTCTCTGGTTTGCTCACTGCCACCATTTTTATGACGTTGACATGACAGATATCTTTGCTTGCTTTGACAAATGAAGACGTGAGTTAGCAGCGTAGTTTTGTTAAATATAAACTCTGAAATGATCTGCACGATGCACTGGGCTTTAATGCACTTGCGTCACCATTCTGATGCAGCATAAAGGAAGCCACCTATTTTTCTGGCACGTTACCTTGAAGGAAATCACAAATACTCCTTCTGTTTCATTTCCGTACTGCCTGATAGCATCTTCATCTTCTGTTACCATAACAACTGGCATCTGACCCAAGCAGTGGTTATAATACCAGACTGCTGCGTTGTAAATACTCCTAGAAAAGCAAAGGTTGAAATAAGATTTCTGGCACATCTCATTTGCTACTTGCAAGACACCTGCAGGCTTTCTACAGATCAGATTTTGGGTTAACACACATACTTTTGAGATACATACACTGAGCTACAGAAACCTTATATCTGCAGAAATGTTTATGTGCCATCCAAAGGCACTGAGAGATCAGAGGAGAATGAAACGTCTCCTCCCCAATTCAGGTACTTGTGCTCTAGCAGCACTGTAATAGACTGTTCCTCTGAGTGAAAGTTTGTAAAAAACATGTGGGAACTGCCAGGACTCCACCATTATGGTGTTTGCAGGTCATCAAACACCATGTCTAGCAGTCCAATAGGGTTTATTGAGCTAAAACATCCTTTAAAATGTCTGTGTAACTTCAAAATGATCCAGCATTTTTTTTTTTAGGCATTATTTCACTTAAGTGCATTTTTCTTTTCCTAAGAAAACAATGTTGGCAATTTCTTAACTGCAAAAGGACAATCTAGACTTCCAGTTATTGTGAACTGTTCCAGAGCTAAGCAGAGCAAGAGTATGAACTCTTATGTCCCCAGTACATGCTAATATTCCTAATTACAACGACACAATGCTCTCCAGCATAGTGCTACATCAGTGAAAACAAACCTGGTCTGCCATTTCTCCATGGATTCTCCTTTCTCTCTTGGCAAGTAACAATGCTGGTGGAATTCATTAGCAAACACAGTACAGTCATGACGGGCATCCTTTACCAGATTTCGCAACTTGTTGTACTGTCTGGAATACAAAAAAGATAAATATAGTCCTGTGCTTTCTTTTGATAGTGCTTTTTAAACTCCAGATTAAAATACAGCTGCAAAACTCAAGAAAAAGTACTGTTGTGCACAAAGAAATGCATTCATTAAATTACACCATTGGTGATAAAACCTAAACCATCATCTGTAAGCAAGCTTTTCTAGTCGCCATTATGAATGCCTCTGATGTTTAAACACGTTATGGCCATACCTAGGTTAATGTCTGGTCACGAGCCATCTGATTAGTTACTAATGCTACAGGTTTAGTATCACTGCTATCAAGTGAAAACGGACTGGCACTGATGTCCATGGACCACAAAGGATCACAGTTCCTTCCCTTCAGTAAAATTACATTAAGACATCTGAAAGATCCAAAAACCAATTAAGCACAGTGTACTTGCCACCTTTGCGCTTAAATACACATTGTACAAAGGTAGTATATTTACTTCTAAATCAAGAATAAGTTTTTATAAGATAATTACCTGCGTCCTTTCTGATGCTGCACAGCTTGACATGCTGTCTGCATGAAAATGATGCCTCTCAGCTCGGGAAACTCAAGGATCTCCAGGTAATCCTGAACTACCTTGCAGTCAGGGACAACATAATGTGTGACATCATCCGATAGCAGTTTGCCATCTGAAATATAAATCAGAGGTTAAAGGTTTAAACTTTCAGCTGCAATACCGGTTTCTTGAAAGTACTTTCAGCTGCCAAAAAATCAGGAGTTGTACATCCTCAAAGCTATTCGTATCTCTTTTCCCAGTGAACAAAAACTTTGACTACTATGGTACAATGCTCTGGTACAACCTCTAAAATTTGTGACAGAACCTTTTTGCATCCACTGATGCCAAAATGAGTGAGAAAGATCCACTTTCATTATGAAAAGCATGTCCTTTAAAGAGTGCAGGTCACAGTCCTTTTTTCTCCATTTCCATATGAAAAAGAGACCCTACGTCTGCCACAGAAAATCTTTTCATGTAATTTTCAAAGGGTGCAGGATGATGGATGCTCCATTACACTGCTTCCACAGATCTCTCTGTTCATCATGATCCATTTGCAGCAGGCTCTTTTCCTGCATCTTTACAAAAAAAGAAGACAGATAAAAGTACACACTGAGAAAAGCAACACTTCTGCAAAGAGATGTTCTTGAATCTGAACTGTTACCATCACTGCTAGTTCTTCCTAAAGAGGCTCCAGCCCTTTGGAATATGCCATCAATATAGCACAACCAGCTCATCACACACGACATCTTAAAATGTACCTCAAAGTTCATTAGGTTGACTGCTCTGTATATTTCAAAGACTACCCAGTAAACTTTCAGGTGGGGGGGATCCTCACAGTGTTTTCCTCTTTGTGCCTACAGTGCAGACAAATTATATATCATAATTTAGGAATGTAAAGAAAAGCTAATATTTATTCATAATTCAGAAAAACATTAAAAGGGACATGTCACTTGAAGATTTATGTCATCTGCCTGTACTCAGCTATCCCTGCCTGCCCTACACGTTGAGATCAGAGTAGCTCTGAAGCAGGCACAGCACTGCATCGCAGCGTCTGGCCGTGGTTTACGTAGGCAGTCTCTCACGGGGCATGGCATAAGTATGCTCAGTGAATAATTTGGTCAATTTAAATAGGTTGGATATTATGTTTGTTATTTACCAGTCAGTTTCCTGCATAAAATAAATTGAGCTATTTAGCAACAACAACAACAAAATCCTGAAATCCCAACTAAAGGTCATATGATGGTCTATGATGCACGTAATAGCACTGAAGTATGTAAAAACAACAACAAATCTAGATATCGCAGAGGCTGGCAGTCTTCCTGTGTCTGAAACAGCCACGGGTAATTACATTTAATTCCTTAACTAAAATATCTGCTGATGAATTATAGTCTGCAAAGAATTACAACTGCTTCAGGATAACAGCTTGGACCCACTGTAAGAACAGGTAGGTACAGAATTTAATTCATGCTATAAACCACCACCCTGCAGAAATCAATGCATTTTAAAAGATCCATTAAAAAAACAAGTATTAAACTTGTGTAATCCTTTAGCTTTCTATCACTGTCTGTGAACAGTTCCCAGTTAAATCCCACAACAACTTCTCAGTTCTTTTTTGTCTTAACACCTCGATTATTTCGGAAGGATCTGGCTTTGGAGCAGTACTTTTGCTATAGCCTTGATTTGCTAGCGGCTGTTCTTTAACTCGACCGCTCAGACCCGTGTATATCCAGCTCGGGACAGCAAAGGGGAGACTGGAAGGAGCCTCCGGCGCCCGCACAGCAGCGCGGCGCCCGCTCCTCCCCGTCCATCTCCCGTCCTATTTCTCTTTTATTCGGCCCCTGTCTCTCCGCACCAGG
>NW_008608774.1:62401-76449 GCF_000691845.1 Merops nubicus | reverse complement strand
ACTAAAACAAGAGGCAGAAACTACCCATGTTGTGACTAAACCACTGAACAGTGTTCGCACCACGGTCAGTAAAGACCTCCAGGATCATCAAGTCTGACCTTCCTCCTAGCATCTCCCTGACCACTGGACCATAGCCTCAAGTGCTACATCTACTCGTTTTTTGATTCCCTCCAGGGATGCTCCAGACATGCTCCCTTTACCCCAGTCGGTTGGTTTATTGTCCTGCTCACTCCAGGCATTCTAACAGTCCATCTCTGCATTCTCCCAAAGCGTTTCTCCTTGCTTCTCTAGTTCCATCCCTTCCTGAGCTAGCCGTCAGCCACCGTCTTCTCCCAGCGGCTCCTGCAGCCCAGCTAGAATTCTGCTCCCACATTCCTCATGCTCCTCTGGGGTAAAGAGTGAGTCCTGAAAACAGATTCACTTTTCTCAGTATGGTTGCTGAATACTGTTTGAGCCTTTTCCAGTAGTTTCCATAAAATATGAATATTTCTCTCCTGGATTTTGAATTTAATTCCAGCTATAGCATTTAGATCTTCAGGGACAAAAAAAATGAGACTACCAAAATTGCCTCCAGTCTCTGTTTTCCATCAAAATGGAAAGAATAGAGCCTGGTTCTATTCATCACCTTTCATGTGCTTAGCTACAATACCCACTCTCAGTGTTGCAATTTCTACTTCCTCCTGTTAAAACCCTACACTGAACACTACCTTTTCTTCACTTTTCCCAGTCCTCTCTTGGAATCTCCGTACTCTTAGCATCATGACTTCTTCCTAGACAACTGTCATGTTTGCCAGATCCAGAGAAGTTTCAGCACAAATCACCAGATCCATTTCAGCACAAATCACCAGACCCACAGGGAGCATTTTGTTTCAGCTCTTTCAGGTGAGAAAGGGGGGCCTGATGGCTCCTTGACCTTCTGTAACGTGTATGGATTTTTACTGATAAAAGGTGCAACTTACTACAAGCTCCAAGGCTGATGTAAGTTCCTTAGGCTTTTCAATATACTGATGATTGGGTGGAGCTTTTTTCTTAACCAGAGCTGCTGCACAAATATGTCTTTTTATTGCTGCTGTGATGATGCACAATGAATTGAGAGCAATTGTTTTGTCACTGACTTTCATCCTAAATTACTGTTTATTGTGCCTCTTTCAGTGTTTATCTCCAAACAGGTCACCCTTCAAGGCAGGGAACTCATCAACACTGGTGCTAGAAGAAGAAGAGAAAGAACCTGGACTTTTTTTTCCTTATCCCCACCAAAGTTCACTATTTTCAACAAGGAATGAAAATGACAGTTTTGTAATCCTGAACTGGAACTTCAAAGATCTCTTTTCCAACAGACTTTTTAGATTTCTGCAAATTATTTTAATAATTTTCTGCCTTGATTTTCCTATCCAGAAAATTAAAAACTAAAATTTAAAAAAAAAACAAAACAAACAACAAACAGAAAAAAAAAAAAAAGACCCACAACACCACCACATGTAATATCAGTCTACTTTTTTTCTCCCTCGTCTATGTAGCAATGAAGCTTAACGTGGCAAGATTTAATTTTCTGCTTTGGAGGAAGGGGATGGGAATGTTGTTGTTCCTATACATATTACATAAAGTTTAATGAGGTCATAATCTCAGGCTAAATTACAAAAAACTCCTATGAGTGGTATGAGTAAATCTACTAGGCATGTCCATTTTATAAGAATCATGATATAGTTGTGTTGTCCAAATTAGATACGGAAAAAGAAAAAACTTTAAACTTCTTCACCAGAAAGAGAAAATATAACTATTTGAGAACATACAGTGTTCTTTTACTGTCGCTAATGCCCTGGATGCTTCTAAAAATTAGAAAAACTACCCATCTGAAATGCAGAAAATGATCTGTCAAATCCAAACTGAAGTTTGCTGGTTTGGACAAAATAGAATTTCTCACTGAACTAAAAATAATATTTTCCAAAGTTGAATGGCTGAGCAAGGCCAGTTTCTTGAAGCTGGTAAAGAATAGTGAAAAAAACAGAGAGGGAAATAAGAAGACCTACTTTAAAATTATGCTATTAGATGCCAGACATCACAGCCAGGCAATTACATGGAGAGTGTCTTCAGTCAGTAAATAATCACAAATATGAAATACAAAATTGCTTTACCAAAGAAAGCAAAAAACTTTATGCTAGAGTAGAATATTCATTAACGTCAATATTGTTGCCTTCCCTAACCTTGAATAATCTCCAAAACACAGACACCGCTAATACAAACTCCTGTCCTTTATGCTACATAGAAAAAATCCCTTGGAGACCCGAACAGTTGGTGACTATGGGTACTCCAAGTTCTCCCATGAAAATAAATCTTCAGTGTTCAGTATGGACCCTCTAACCACCTTTATGAAACCTGGTGACCCTTCAGTGGACCACAGCTCAAATCCTGGCAAAGTTCAGTCTTAAATATGCAAAAGAAAACCCTCTCTCAGGTCCTGCCTGGCAATTTTTACTGCTCTGCTGAGCCTTGCCAGCTAATATCTTATTGGCAGTACTTCCCTGCCTTTCCCCTGCTGTTGCTCTGGTCCATTGGGTCACCCCTCTCAATGATATTTTACTGCGCTGACTCCATTCTTGGGAAACATACAGTGCCAAGTGAGGATTAGTCATGCTCCTTCAGCTCTACAGTAAACCTTTTCTTGTTTTTTCAAATCCTGCAGTGTCCAGAGCTTCTTCACAGCAACTTTGCAAGTCAAAGAATTAGCAAGTAACTCTTCTCAGTCAGTCACTCTCAATATAACTGAACCTAAAACATCATTTTTACAGCATTTAAAAAAAAAAAAAAAAAACAAAAAACACCATTCCTTCAAGTTTAGAGCATAGATGTTTTCAACAGACACACCATAAGATTTGCCAAGCAGAAACATAATTTAACAGATCCAGCTCTACTCTGTCGGCCTCTCCACTAAGCTTCACACAAGGAGATCATAAAACACTCCCGCTGCCCTGAACTTTATCTTTCTGGTGCTAAGCATGGCCAAAGCCTCACGCTTCCAGGCTACAAAGCCAAATAGCATCCAGGCTGAGATGAAGAATGACAGTAATATATGTAGGTTACTAATAATGAGTAAAAGGAAGGACAGAAGATGCTTTGGCTGCCTAACACAAATTCCCACTGGAACAAAAGGTATTGTAGCTAAAACAAAGTAGATGCAAAGATACTGCGGTTTTAAGATATTAAAGAGTGTGAAAGTTAATTTGTCTTCTGAGAAATGCTGAAGGCCTTGAATTGGTCATTCTGGTGTTTAAGCATGTAGACTCTGACACTAAAGACTTCAATAAAGATTTAGAATGTGATTTTCAGCACCTATATTCCATGGGGACTAGGTACTACTGCAGGTCTATTATCTCATCCCCAAAATAATTTTTCATTAGTATTTTTATTAATTTAAATTATATGTGGTGTGGGGGAAGCTCTTTTAATCCCTGTGCTCTCATAAAGCTGGTTATATTACAATCTAAAGGAGAGTATTTAGTTTACATCCTTGTTAACATGCTAACAAGCAATATTTTAGATTCTACATGCTCCTTATTAAATTGGTAAATTAATTAGCTTGTCCAGACAATAAAGGTCCAAGACCATCAGCTAATATGAATTTAATTTAGCTTGTGTTTCAAACATAGCCACATTCACTCCTATGACAAAGCTTTCAGGGTCAGGTTAATGGGTGCCAAGACTAGGTTTCTGTCTGGCCTCGTTTCATAAAAGCAGAAAAGCAGAACTTGTTTTGCCCTCCTTTGTGTGCTCAATAGGAAGAATGATTTCAGAAAAAAATGCTAAAATATGGGCTAGTTCAGCAGTGAGCTATTTCTGCTACTTTTGCTAACAGATCGTTAGTAGTATTTATTCTTTTCTTATTACATATCCTTTTCCTTTATGAATTTTCACTCTGTGTTTCTAGCTGTCATTTACAGGTAAATGGCTATCACAACCAGAAACTCTAGCCACCACTGGATTCATTCTTTGCTGCTGTAAAACCCACACTAAGTAATAAATTTCTTCTGTAGCTGAGAAGCTTCCTGTAAGTATTTGGCTCTCAGTAGTCGTGTCTTTCTTAGTCTTTTATCTGCTTCCACTCTTTTTATGCCATTGGAGGGAAAGTTACCCACTTGTAATGAATGAAATACAGGATTGACCTACATCTTCTATTCCTAGCTGGAATTTCAAATTTATCCTTTCCTCTGCTATACTTGTATCTACTATTAGATTTTCTTCTGCGTCCTTTGAAGCACAAGATGGTTTGTCACACTGTTACCCTATTTCCCCACCCTTCCTACCCCAGTTTTTATTTTGTCTCTGCATTCTTTTTCAGATTTGTTGTTAACATAAAACTCAGAGCTCAGCCTGAACCTTACACTTGCAAACCAAGCTTGTTCATTAGCTTCATGGAAACACATTTTTCATACAATGCAGGGAAAACAGCCACACAGTCCAAGTTTGGAATGAGACACGGCTGTATTACTGGCAACTGACAAATAGAGTAGCAAAGGATTATAGAAATGCAATCTGCTTTATGTGAAATAGTCATGAAATATTATTACTTCTCAGCATTAGCATCTGAAACATCCATAAAGCTGAGAAAACCTATTGGAATTCTGGTCATTTAAAATATAATGGTGTTTTCCTGTACTGCAGTAATTGTATAGATAGATCGGCGTTAAATACATTATAGGATTCTAAACTGTAGACATTAGTAGAGACACTACAACCCAGAAGGGAGTATCATTTCCTAAATAAAGATAAGAGCTAATCAATCCATGTCTTTCTAAAATCTAATTATAACATCTAAATTCTTCATAGATAAGAGATTCGGATAATGCCCAAGCAGTTTAGCAATTGGAAATATACCTCAGGTGATACATTTACTAATGGATTTTCAGCAGCCCACAGTCCAGTTGTGGCTACAAAGTTCTAGAACTTTGTTTCTTTATTCATGTTTGTTTATACAGAAATACTGGGACAAGTACTGTTTTTTGGTTTGGTGGGATTTTTTTCATTGTTGTTTCTGAGGCCTTAAGCTGTTTATGGTAACACATGAACATTTTCTTCTTCATCTAAAAGGCAGGCAAATAAATAATAAGAATTTCCCACCCTAACCAATTATTGTTTATAAATATGCTAAATGTTGTCTACTTGCTGACAAATCCAGTTCTCTAAAACAAAACTTGTTCAAGCCCTTCCTTACAAAGTCTTGAAAAGTTCTGCAGGGCCAGCCCAGGAAATCACATACATTTACTTCAAGAAACATGAGCAAGAGCACCAACAGACTCTGCAGCCTTTTCCCCAGCTGCTGGCCCGTGGCTGGTCCAGGTTACTGTCAGTTGACCTAATCTGCACTCTTAGTTCAGGTGCCGTGAACTGTCACCACTGACTCCTGCTTGCCTTCCCCGTAGAGCAGCCAGCCCTCCCTGCTCTCTGACAATGCAATTTGCAACCACTTTTACCTTGAGTTTGCTACATGATAGATCTGTGATAACAATTAATTCATAACTTCTCTACACATTCCTTGAATCCTCATAGCAGACAGTTCAGAATTTGACATTATATATTTCTTCAAACAGGTTTGAGTCTAAAGCCTGCAGAGGTAGGACAGCTCTTTTGCTGACTGGGTGCCCCAGTAGGAAGGACACTGCCATCAACAGGAAGTACACAGGCCAGACATTTCCCTCCAATTCTAAAGTACACGGATAGGATATGAGGTGGCTAACAACCAGGGGAATAAAAAGATCAATGCATTCACTCACGGAATACAACAAAGCAAAGAAAGAATCAAGCCAAGTCAGAGACCAGGTCATGGGAGAAGAAATAAGCCAGGTCGTTAGCCCAAATCCAATCATATACTAATTGCCAAAAAGCAGCATCATTACACACATAATCCTCTTTCTGTCCTGCTGTGATGGTGTCCCACTGTCACTGGAAGCTCTACCTGCAATAGTCAGGAAGCCCTTCCAATATCTGAAAACCCAACATAGTACATCCACTACATGAAAAAACACCCTCACTCACTGCAGTCAGAGACAGTCTTTATACAGTTAACTTTAGAGGCAGGACATCTGATGTTAATTCTAAAGGCAGGGTGCCTGGTGCTGTTTTCCTAATTGGTTTTCAACCAATGTTGGCTAGGCCTTGAGAGAAAACCAAGAGAAAGGTCTCTCTTGCCTGGTTGTGGACATCATCCATATGTCAACCCTGATGCAGGTCTAAGGGTTTAGACCCCAGCACTTCAACAGCCCAAAGCAATGCAGATTTTTCAAGATTGTGATTCTCAGAAGGAGCAATCAACTTCCCTCTAAGGATTCCTGTAGAGGGAATTTTAGCTGCGTCACAAGATGGCATCCTAGAAGCCTTCATGCGCAGCTCAGGCTATGAAGGAGATGATGACATACCGGAGGTGAGCTTCAAGGACATGGTGCCCTTGAACCACAGGCAGGAAGGACAAGGGTGACAGCTCAACAGCTTCTGCGCAGATCAAAGGCTTGGCAGGAACTTGCAAGCAGGGAACACCCTGGAAATGCTACAGCACGTGGACAGTGACATTTAACCTGTCAGGGTTCGGGTTAGAGTGTGGCTATGCAGTATTAACCAATCCGAATCTATAAACTATGCGTGATCAGTCACCGAGTGTATAAATACAGCTGCCTGTGTAGATTAAAGCGGAACACTGACGAGCCTTCTGTGAAGTCTGTCGTGCTTCTAAGGGCTCCCCGCGCAACAGATTCCAGCCTCTTCTTTTCAAACATCTGAATGTAAGAAATGGATTTCTGTGGCTGCCCAGAATTGAGATATAACACATGCAAGGTTTGAAGAAGATACCACAGACTGTCTCAAGTGTCTTTGCTAAGATTACCATGTATGTCTTAACAAGTGTCTGCCCAGAAGGATCTTCACTGAGCATTATCTTTTTAGGTGACGCAGAAATGCCACAGAACTCTGCACTGTCAGAAGTGGGGTAAGAATCCTGTAAGTTACGAGAAACAGAAGTCTCTGAAGACTGAGTTTTAAAATTCTTACAACGCAGTACTTTTAAATACTTTCCAAAACTAATTAAATAACCAGAGAAGACATAAGAACTAGGATGAAAAACAAAATGCAATTAAATGTTGAGAAAACTGTTATGTTGTATCTGAATTGGAAAGAATTTATGTGGACTTTTCTATTTGTCAGACAAGGTTTGAAAATAGATTTTTACTATATTTAAAGGAGAAAATGGTAGATTGAGTGGTCAGTACATGTATGTGCTTGGAGTAATTCTGTTTGTTTAAGGAAATAAATACATTTGCACCTTGAATAATGAGAATAAAGGGGGCAAGAACACATGATTGAAAAGCAGCACTTGTTTAACATACATTAGAGGCATGCCAGAAAAAAGTTGGGAGAATATATCAATATAATTGCAACTGTAACATCAGGAAAAGAGAGGCTTAAGCATAGACTTATTTTTTTCTTCAATCAAGAGAAGAAAAATCCTTCTTTTAAGGAAGAATTAGTCATGAAACACTATACAAGTGAGAAATGAGAAACCAAGATCATGTCAGATTCTTACAGTCAATGCATGCTAACAAAGCAAGCTATTCTTACACGTTTCAAATCCATTTTTTTTTTTTTTTTCCCTTCAATGTCAAATCAAATACTTGTGAGAACTGAAAGAACTAAAATCTGGTTATGTCAACAGAGACTTTTTCAGCTTTTGTGAACTTTGATCCATGGTTAGGTTCTTTCCTTTCAGTAAGAGCTTTAGTTTCTTTATGATGTTCTGTACATATCTTAACACCACTTTGGCAGTATATACCCTCTAAAGTTAAGAAGGCAGTTTCACTTCTGCATGTAGTGTATATTCAGCCTCATTTTTCAGTAGAGCTGGACTTGTTCATTTTATTAGCGTGGGCATCTGTCCACTAGGAATTGGTGTAGGCACTGGTTTGACATTATAGGTTGCTTGATAGAGAATAATGTAGGAAGAAAGGGAAGGACAGTTGCTATCAGAGTAGAATTTAGAAGTGAACTGAAGGCATCTTTTCTCATTTCATCTGAGATGCCCCTTTTTATCAAAGGTACATAAGGGATTTTTTAAGTTTTTGGCTTGGGGGCTATCTTGAGCAAAAACAATGTTTTCCATGCATAATCAGTCCCTAAATAACACTCAATTCGTCTTTAAAATTTCCAGTAAATTGTAAGTTCCCACACTGGGCGTGTTTCAGTGAAACTTCTATTCTGATTTTCAGAGATGGAGCATCTACTTCCCCCAGTGAAGTGCCACACCCTGCATCATCCTTGGCCCAGGTCACTACTGCCATGGGCAAAAGTCTAGACCTTGGCTCTGAATTAGGGGAATATTTGTAAAACATTAATGTATTGGATTTACATAGCAAGGTTTTGATAGTGAGGGAGCTACAGGCCCTGCCTCTCTGAGAAGCTGCTAGAGGCTTTGTCCATGTCCAATATAGCCAGTGTCAACCAGCTCCAAGATGGACCCATTATTGGCCAAGGCTGAGTCCCTCATTTTTCATGTATTTAAGAAGGGGGAAAAGTTGTTCCACAATGGCAATTGCAGCCAGAGAGTGGAGTGAGAATAGGCAAGAGAAACAGCTCTGCAGGCACCAAGGTCACTGAAAGGCATGGGGAAGGTGGTCCAGGCACCACAGCAGACAGTTTCCTGCAGCATGTAGTGATGACCATGGTGAGACAGGTTTCCCACTTGCAGCCCATGGGGATTAACAGTGGAGCAGATCACCTGCTGTCCATGGGAAGCTCTTACATTGGAAAAATTTGTAGAAAACTCTCTCTTGTAGGAGGGAGCCCAAATTAGAGCAGGAGAAGAACATAAGGAGTCAAGGATCCATGCTGGGACCAGTCTTGTTTAACATCTTTGTTGGGAACATGGGTAGTGGCATCGAGTGCACCCTCAGCAAGCTTGCTGACGACACCAAGCTGTGTGGTACAGCTGGCAGGCTGGAGGGAAGGGAGGCCATCCAGAGGGACCTGGACAGGCTGGAGGGGTGGGCACAAGCCAACCTCAAGAGGTTCAACAAGACCAAGTGCAGGGTCCTGCATCTGCAACAGGGCAACCCCAGGCACCAGTACAGGCTGGGCAGTGACTGGCTGGAGAGCAGCCCTGAGGAGAGGGACTTGGGGGTGCTGGTGGATGAGAAGCTCAACATGACCCACCAGTGCACACTTGCAGCCCAGAAAGTCAATCCTATCCCAGGCTGCATCAAGAGAAGCGTTGTAAGCAGGTCGAGGGAGGTGATTCTCCCCATCTACTCCACTCTCGTGAGGCCCCGCCTGGAGTACTGCATCCAGTTATGGAGCCCCATTACAAGAAAGATATGGAAGTGCTGGAATGTGTCTAAACAAGGGCCACTAGGATGGTCTGAGGGCTGGAGCACCTCCCCTGTGACGACTGGGAGAGTTGGGGCTGTTCAGTCTGCAGAAGAGAAGGCTCCGAGGGGACCTTATTGTGGCCTTCCAGTACCTTAAGGGGGCCTAAAGGAAAGCTGGCAAGGGACTTTTTAGGATGTCAGGTAGTGATAGGACTAGGGGGAATGGAGCAAAACTAGAAGTAGGTAGATGCAGATTAGACGTGAGGAAGAAGTTCTTCACCATGAGTTTGGGGTGCCGTGTGGATCCCCCAGCACTAGAAGTGTTCAAGCTGGATGTGGGTTTGAGCAACCTGATCTAGTGGGAGATGTCCCTGCCTATGGCAGGGGGTTTGGAACTAGATGATCTTTCAGGTCTCTTCCAACCCTGACAATTCTATGATTCTATGATTCTTCCCTAATGAGGAAGGAGTGGCAGAAACAATGTGTTGAACCAACCACAAGCCCCATTCCCTGTCCCACTTTGTCACTGGAGGGGAGGAGGTAGAGAATTTGGAAGTAAAGTTTAGCTAGGAAGACAGAAGGGGTAGGGGGAAGCTGTTTTTAAGACTTTATTATCTTAGTCTAATTTGACTGGTAATAAATTAATTTCACCAAGTTGAGTCTGTTTTGCTTGTGATGGTAATTGATGCATAGTCTCTCTCTGTCCCAGGATTAATCTATGAACCTTTTGTTATGCATTCTCTCCCCTGTCCAGCTGAGGAGGGTGTGTGATAGAGCAGGTAATACATACATGAGCACCTGATCTTCAGCCAGGGTCAACCCACCACAATGCGTCGTTCCAAATCAACTGTTTTGATGTTAGACAGCTGGTGGTTTTCCTTAGGCAAAACTGCATTAAAATACTAAACCTTCACTAAACACAGATGTGGTGGTTTACACCAGCCAGGAGCTAGGCATCATGTGGCTGCTCACTCACTGCCCCCCTGACACTTCCCAAACAGGAAGGATAGAAGGGAGTAAAATACAAAACCCCATGGGCTGAGGTGAGGATAATTTAATCCAACAATGCTGAAGGAGCAATAAACAACAGTAATAATCTATAAAGCAAGCGGTACAAATAAAACAGATCACCACATTAGCTCTGAACAGAAGACAGTCCCTGTGAACCCAGGCTGCCAGGCCCCAGCCCTGCTTGACTCCCAAAAATGTGTGCCCTAGCCAAGATATCCTCTCAAGGGCATAACATCAGCATGCTATCAAATAACCTACCAGCTGGTTCAGTTGTCTACCCTGCTGTAGCTCAGTCCCAACTTCAGGTGAAAATTAACCCTGTCCTAGCTGAACCAGGACAATGGGCCACAAGGAGCTGCAAGTACATCAAAAGACAGTCTGAAAAATTATATCATGATATTCCAGAGATTCAACACATTATATTCAAGAATATATACTAACACAAGTGCAACTCACTAAGTAGCAGTTCTAAGAAATAGTTCATGAGCTACACCATAGCTAACAATGTCATGTTGTCAGTAAAAGGAAAAAAAAGTCCAGCCTGGGAACTAATAGGCTTGATAAGGCTTAATAAGACTTACAGTGCATAAAAGGCTGCTGAGGTCAGAGAGAGTCTTCTCTCCATAATAATGGATGGCAAACAGTTTACATTTGAGCTAGATTTGAGCGAAGTAGTGGGAAGTGTAGCACAGTAACAGGATGGACAGCAAGAGATGTTACAGACTTTTCACTGCAGGAATTTTTAGAAAAAAATAAAAAAGCTATGAAAAATCTGTTAGGAATGGCAGTGGTATTCCTCACAATGTATGGGTACTGCAAACAAGCTAGACATTTTTCTGCCATCTAGAAACTCATCCCTCCCAGCCTCTGATTCCCAACCAGCTCTCTGTAAGATAAATAAATTCAAGACTTTTGCAGAAAATATTCTTACCCTTAATATAAAAAGCCAGCTAAGCTATCATCAGTGCTGCAAAAGGCAGCCTGAGAGAATGAGAAGGGAAAAAGAGGCATGGGAGCTCCAGACAGCCTGTCTGGCTATGGCAACAGGGAGGCAGAACACAAGTGTGCCTCCCCTTATTCATCCTTACAATGAGTAACTGGTAGATGTTTGGCTGCCTTCTTCTCTTTCCCCATCCCTTGTCTAACGAGCAGTCTAGACATTAAGCCACTGGCTAACAATAAGATTTAGATTTTTCTGGAAAATATTTGGTTTTTTATCATCATATGGTAAGGTAAGAAGATCTGATGTACAAAAAAAAGAAAAGAAAAAGTAACTGATGTTTTATCCAGGGATAATTATCTGTCTTTCATGTTGCTTCTTCCTGCATAGAAGCTCAGCTGAAAAAGCTGCTTTGCTTTTCAATTATATTTCTTCTGAAAGGCCTTTTGCTTGTTAAAGCTTTTGAAAATGTGGAAATGAATCTACATAGTAAGTCTAATAAAAAAAAAGCTCTATTAATCATAGTCAGAAATTGCCATCAACTCCACTAAAGTTATAGTCTCTCAAAATATGATAAAAGATTGGGTCAATCATCTAATGAGCTAGCCATTGTAGTAATTTTCTTCTTAGGCACATTCTCGTACCTGGATGTGCTGAGTATCACAAAAAAAAAAAGAATTGAGAAAAAAAAGTTGATGGATATTACTGAATACTCCTTAATTTCTATCATATTTTAGCCTTATGCTAGAGAACTAACAAGTCCCAAATCTGCCTGTTGAATTTCCCATCTTACAGGTGTTGAGATCTTAGAGGAGATTCTTACCAAAACTTCAAGTTTGCTCATACTACAAATGTGACGAGGGACATAAATCAAAATCTGAAAGGCTTCTGTCTCTGCAATACATGGAACCAAATTCCCAGATTCCCACCTATGTGTGTAGATCTGTTAAACTGTGGCTAAAACCCAGCTATTCTGTACACTCTTAATTAAAAAGATATCAATAAAATAAATTTTAATATTAAGATACTAACTTTATATCCATGATGAGCAAAGGTCATAAAAAACCATCCAAATTTCTGCCTGATTGGGTAGTTTAGAATATGGTTGTAACAGTTACAATCTATGTTATAAAAATTTGGTATTAAAACTATGTATTTATAACTTTTCCTTTGAAAACTTAAAAAAAAAAAGCCAACTAATCCAATAAACTTGTGCATCAGCAGATCTTCTTGCAAAAAAAAAATATTTGGGGTTCCTGTAAATAAAAACTTAATAAATTACACTTGATCACTGTGGGAATAAGTTAAAAAATGCCTTCATTTGGAAGCAGAATCCATCTGGACACTTATTCTGATGACCACTCACCCAATATAGAATGATACAATCAATAACAGGCAGACCAGCAGCCAAACTCCTCCCTCCACTACCACATCACACACCAGAGATCCAAAGTGCCAGACAACCAGAAGGAGGAACAAGTCATTGCATCCACCCACCACAGTGGACATGAAGGCATGAGCAAGCCAGGCAAGGAGCCCAGCCATAGGCAATGGTAGCAGTCAAACTCCATGAGTCCATTTGTATAGAAGGGGCTAAGAGACAAATGCGTGTTTTGGCCCTATCATCCTTGAAACTCAACTTGCCATGAAATCAGGAAGCCCTTCCAAAATCCAGAATCCCCACACAACACACCCACTGTATGTACTTATAGAGGTGGCTTCTTGTCGCACCTCCAAGTTAATGTGGAAGGCAGGAGCACCTGGTGATGAGTCCTAATCAGTTCCCACCCAAGGTTGGCCAGACCCTGGGTGAAAACCAATCAGGAGGTTCTTTCTTGCCTGGTTGTGGACATCATCCATATGTCAACCCTCGTTCAGGGCTGGGGGCTTAAATGCCAGCATGTCAATGCTCATTAAATGTTCTTAATTAAGAAATGTTGATGTAGAGGAAAAATGAAGAAAGGTGAAGGAGTTGATCTGTTCTTCACAGCACTGAAGTCATAATGAATATTGTGTCCAGTTTTGATTCCCCCAGGTTTAAGAGATACATTGAAAAAATTGAGACAGTCTAGCAGAGGGTTATAAAGATTATAGAATCATAGAATGTCTGGGCTGGAAGGGACCTCCAAAGGTCATCTAGTCCAACCCTCCCGCCATAAGCAGGGAAAGCTCCAGCTAGATCAAGCTACTTACTGAAGTCATAATGAATATTGTGTCCAGTTTTGATTCCCCCAGGTTTAAGAGATACATTGAAAAAATTGAGACAGTCTAGCAGAGGGTTATAAAGATTATAGAATCATAGAATGTCTGGGCTGGAAGGGACCTCCAAAGGTCATCTAGTCCAACCCTCCCGCCATAAGCAGGGAAAGCTCCAGCTAGATCAAGCTACTTAGAGTTTCATCCAGCCTGATCTTGAATGTCTCCAGGGATGGGGCCTCCACCACCTGTCTGGGCAACCTATTCCAGTGGTCTATCACCCTCACATTGAAGAACTTTTTCCTGACATCTAACGTAAATCTCCCCTTTTCTAGCTTAAAGCCATTACCCCTCATCCTGTCACTACAAACCCTTGTGAATAGTCCCTCCCCTGCATTCTTGTAGGCCTCTCTCAGGTACTGGAAGTTTGTTATAAGGTCCCCCCAGAGCCTCCTCTTCTCCAGGCTGAACAAACCCAACTCAAACAACCCAAATTATAGTAGGCAAGATCTGCTGACTGATCAGTGTTTTGATATTTTTTTTAGACAGGAAACCATCAG